>NC_091624.1:71058338-71360838 GCF_027580195.1 Bos mutus | reverse complement strand
TTGCCAGCTTCTGCTTTAAGGATGAAAAGGCAAATATTTTCTGTCCTAGGATTGCTGTAGTTTGTAATGGTCATGTGACTCAGTTTTCACAGATATCACAAAAGCAAAAGTCAACAGGGAAAGTTTTTGCATTCCTGATAAAAGGGACAGATATTTTATATTTCTTTTTATTCCAACAAGATAGAAAAAAATTCCCCCTCCACATACTCCCACCTTCAACTGGGCAAAGCACAACTTGGTCTCATTATGTGATTATGTCTTTGTAGCATTTTTAGTTAGACTTCGGGAAGGGCTGAAAATAAATGTGTGTGTTCAACCTACCATGTTTAACTGCAGTCCTATATATTGTCTCTATATATAAACATTTTAAGTAAGCAATTAAATCATGTTTGAGAATGATTGGGCTTCCTCGGTAGCTCATATAGTAAAGAATCTGCCTGCAATGCAGGAGACCCAGGTTTGATCCCTAGCTCGGGAAGATCCCTGGAGAAGGAATGGCAACACACTCCAGTATTCTTGTCTGGAAAATTCCATGGACAGACCATGGGGTCACAAAGAGTCAGCACAACTGAGCAGCTAATGCGGAGAATGACTGACACCATATTCATGGGTCTTGGTTATCATGTGGGGAGAGAGAAAAGGAAATGGGATTAGTAAGGTGTTTAAGGGAGCTTCAAAATCAACTATCAGATCAAATCAGATCAGATCAGTCACTCAGTCATGTCCGACTCTTTGCGACCCCATGAATCGCAGCACGCCAGGCCTCCCTGTCCATCACCAACTCCCGGAGTTCACTCAGACTCACGTCCATCGAGTCAGTGATGCCATCCAGCCATCTCATCCTCTGTCGTCCCCTTCTCCTCTTGCCCGCAATCCCTCCCAGCATCAGAGTCTTTTCCAATAAGTCAACTCTTTGCATGAGGTGGCCAAAGTACTGGAGTTTCAGCTTTAGCATCATTCCTTCCAAAGAAATCCCAGGGCTGATCTCCTTCAGAATGGACTGGTTGGATCTCCTTGCAGTCCAAGGGACTCTCAAGAGTCTTCTCCAACACCACAGTTCAAAAGCATCAATTCTTCGGTGCTCAGCTTTCTTCACAGTCCAACTCTCACATCCATACATGACCACAGGAAAAACCATAGCCTTGACTAGACGAACCTTTGTTGGCAAAGTAATGTCTCTGCTTTTGAATATGCTATCTAGGTTGGTCATAACTTTCCTTCCAAGGAATAAGGGTCTTTTAATTTCATGGCTGCAGTCACCATCTGCAGTGATTTTGGAGCCCAGAAAAATAAAGTCTGACACTCTTTCCACTGTTTCCCCATCTATTTCCCATGAAGTGATGGGACCGGATGCCATGATCTTCATTTTCTGAATGTTGAGCTTAAAGCCAACTTTTTCACTCTCCACCTTCATTTTCATCAAGAGGCTTTTTAGTTCCTTTTCACTTTCTGCCATAAGGGTGGTGTCATCTGCATATCTGAGGTTATTTATATTTCTCCCGGCAATCTTGATTCCAGCTTGTGTTTCTTCCAGTCCAGCGTTTCTCATGATGTACTCTGCATATAAGTTAAATAAACAGGGTGACAATATACAGCCTTGACGAACCCCTTTTCCTATTTGGAACCAGTCTGTTGTTCCATGTCCAGTTCTAACTGTTGCTTCCTGACCTGCATATAGGTTTCTCAAGAGGCAGATCAGGTGGTCTGGTATTCCCATCTCTTGAAGAATTTTCCACAGTTTATTGTGATCCACACAAAGGTTTTGGCATAGTCAATAAAGCAGAAATAGATGCTTTTCTGGAACTCTCTTGCTTTTTCCATGATCCAGCGGATGTTGGCAATTTGATCTCTGGTTCCTCTGCCTTTTCTAAAACCAGCTTGAACATCAGGAAATTCATGGTTTCACATATGGCAAGAATACACAGAAGAACTGTACAAAAAAGACCTTCATGACCCAGATAATCACAATGGTGTGATCACTGACCTAGAGCCAGACATCCTGGAATGCGAAGTCAAGTGGGCCTTAGAAAGCATCACTGTGAACAAAGCTAGTGGAGGTGATGGAATTCCAGTTGAGCTATTCCAAATCCTGAAAGATGATGCTATGAAAGTGCTGCACTCAATATGCCAGCAAATTTGGAAAACTCAGCAGTGGCTACAGGACTGGAAAAGGTCCGTTTTCATTCCAATCCCAAAGAAAGGCAATGCCAAAGAATGCTCAAACTACCGCACAATTGCACTCATCTCACATGCTAGTAAAGCAATGCTCAAAATTCTCCAAATCAACTATAACTATTTTTTGTAATTTAAAAATGAAAGAAAATAAAGCAAAATAGTATATTTGATGGATCCTGGAATTGGGTAAATGTGTTTCTTATGTATATTAAAATATTTAAAAATTAAAAGACTATACTCAGAGATACTCTTTATAGTTTTATAAACAGATAAATAAGTAATGAAAATAAGAGCCCTAAAATCCCATCCATTTGGGACCAAAAGGTGAGATGTTAGGAAAAGGATGAGGCAGAATATGGAAGAAGACTCCAAATCAGACCAATATGTAGATGTGGCCTAGCGAAGGGCTGGCAGGTGATATCAGTATCCACCGTGTAATATGTGTATACACATATGCATGCCACATGCATATATACATATATATGCATAATATATGTGTGACTAGATTAAGTGTAGAGTATATATTACTCTCATTAGATACTGTGGTTTCAATCCTTTTAAAACAAATTATTTTCTTGTTTTAATAAAAGTCTAATATTGTATAATTTACCCAGGTTTTGTTACGTATAGATACTTAGGTAAATCTTAACATCAACATTGCTGAACTCAGAGAGACCCAGAACAGGTAAGCAGGTTTCTTTAAAAAAATGTAATCTTATTTGAGGTTGATTTCTTTTTGTGTGACACACACTAAGTAGTGTGTGTCAGTGATCTATATTTAAAATCAATATTTAAATCCATGTTAAACATTTGATTAAATATAGTGTAGAACTACACATTAACAGCAATGAAAGTGCAAACCACTTTTTCATTTGGACGCTTTCTCAAAAACCTATTATGCTCAGTTACAGCTGAAACTAAGCTCCTACAGTGTATGTCTAGTACTGTATCTAGAATAGCTGCTCTTGGGTGACCTGTAAGATCTGATGGCACAACTGTTCAATAATTATCCATTCAGCCACAGAAATTCTTGTCTAAGAAATCGAATCCACTCAATTACCCAGTTTGGGGATTCATAACGATACACTGAGTAGGTTTTTAATCTAAATATGTTGACTATTTTTTCCTTGTAAATATGTCTCCAAATTGTATTGTTTGTCTAGATAGTGAACATGATTTAGTAGAAGCAGGATAATATTTGGAATCAGAACCAATTTCAAGCCCTATCTATGTCATTCACTAGATATTTGACTTGGGTAAGTTATTTAACCTCTTTGTGCCTCCATGTCTTCATCTATAAAATGGGAATATGTGATTACACCTTATATAATTAGTTTAAGTAATCCATGTATCAATAGAATGTAATCAGTACATGTTAGTTCCTTTCTGCTTTCATAAAATCCATCTCAAAGGTCACTGTCATTGATTAAGATGCTAAGATCCATGAACCATTAGCATCCAAAGCTGTAAGGAAAAGCACATCTTTTATTTTACTTGTTTTAAGCAATTGATTTATTTTTTCAAAGTGCTCAAACAAAACCAATGTATTAATTATAGCAGGGCTCTAAATCTACTTGCAAGACCTCCAGGCAAAATCAACTGATGGGCCATTTTGTTTATGCCTTGCCACAGATAATGAGCCTGATAAAATCAGAAGGGAAACAGTTATTAAAGAATGAAAGGTTTATTTTAGGGATGAATGGAAAGAAGGGGATTATTCAATGTAATCACAAACATTTTTACACTTGCCCCAAATCAAAACAACCCAGTATATATTTTTTTGTTTTAATCGTTTTTACATTTTCTTAGGTAATTTGTGTGGTTCCAAAATTTGAAACATTGACCAAAAATCAAACTCATCACTGCTGCATTATATGGTTAGGGCCTTTAGGGAAAATATTGTTAA
Source organism: Bos mutus (assembly GCF_027580195.1). Classification (NCBI taxonomy): domain Eukaryota; kingdom Metazoa; phylum Chordata; class Mammalia; order Artiodactyla; family Bovidae; genus Bos; species Bos mutus. The sequence continues at coordinate 71,356,757 of NC_091624.1, read as the reverse complement.
ATGATGTGCTATCCTGTGCCACTAGCTACCAGAAGGGGACAAAAACGTGTTATATACTGGTAAGGGGCAGGGAGGGAAGAGCGAAGATACAGCTAGGTTGTTATTTGCCTTTGATTCTTCTGTTTGATAAAAAATAAATCATTTTCTCTTGACTGAATGAATATAGTGATGACCTAGGAGATTTTCATGGCCTTCTTGAAGAATCAAAATCAGTTTTTCTCCACTGATTGGGAGTGTGTACTTCCCTTGGGAATTTGATCAGAGTCTCCACTGTGATCTTCCCATTTTACAAAAACTGTGGCTCTCATTATTTCTGTGCTCCAGCTCCCCTCTGAGTATCGCCCATGTCAGGGAAAACATAACTGCTGCAGGGAGTTATGTAAAGCAGAAGAGAAGTTGAGTTCACTGAGAATCATCTCAACTGAGTGTGATACGGAGCAAATCAATAGGTGACTTAACTATCCCGGCAGCAATCCATAAGACTAAATTTTTTACTTAAAATGTTTCGAACAATAAATCGAACAATAAAAACATGTATCACCAATGAGTCAGGCTCTTCCCAGAAAGTATGAGCTCTGCTTTCTAGCCTCAAGAAAAAGATCAACTGGAAAGAGTGACATTCAGAGTAGATCATCCAGAATAGTGAGTCCCCAGAACCCATCTGCTGGGCTGACAGGGTAACAGCCTTCTGAGGAGCTTGTTAAAAATACATATTCCAGATTCTAGCCTGTACTTTTGAATTCTGTAGGTCTATGAGAGGGCCCAGGAACAAATATTTTTAAAAACTTTCCAGGTATACTAAGCAACCTATGGTTCATCCATACAGTAGTATACAATGTACATACAAAGGAGAATGAGGAGCTTCTTTGTATGAGGATATGGGCTTATCTTCAAGATGTCTTATCAAGTAAATCATGCAGAGTGTGTATCACTTGTTACCAGTGCTGTAAAAAAAGGATAAACATACATATGTGCTTATGTATGTGTGAAATGACTAACGTTTTCATCTCTGAGCACTTTGGCTTTCCTGGTGGCTCAGACTATAAAGAATCTGCTGCAGTGCAGGAGACCTGGGTTCAGTCCTTGGGTTGGGAAGACCCCCTGGAGAAGGAAATAGCAACTCACTCCAGTATTCTTGCCTGCAGAATTCTATGGACAAAGGATCTTGATTGGCTACAGTCCATGGGGTCGCAAAGAGTCAGACACGACTGAGCAAATAATGCTTTCACCTCATGTGTGAAATATCTCTGGAAGGTTACACAAAAAGCTGATAATACTGGTTTTGCCTCTGCAAAGAACGTGGTGGTTGGTAGATGGGAGTAGGGGAGAGATTTTCCATAGAAAAACTTTTTATGTCTTTTGAAATTTGAGCCAAGTAAAAATATTGTGTAATCAGAAATAACTGAAAAATATTACTTCTATAATACTCATAGCAAAATATGGCTTATAAATAATTCTCTGGTTAACTCTGATTGTTGGCCAGGATTTTAACTTCTGGTTGAGAATTATATAATATGCAACACGTTAATTTAATAATGTGTAAATGTGCAGTATATAACATATCATTCTCTAAGAGATTAAGAATTTCACCTGTGAAGATAGAGCACCAGAAAGCGGATACAGGGCAGCTGATTAATGTGAATGATACATTTCTGGAAACCTCACTTATTTCTAATAATTCAAGACTAAGTTTCAACAGACCTGACAAAAGAGGGTGGGTTTTTTGCCAATTAATTTGCTACTTCATAATGAAAATAATAAAAACATAGTTTATAATGTATTCAGTCATTTGGAAGGGATACAAACTATTTCAAAATATATACATACAGCTTTTATTAATGTATTATATCACATCAAATTAGTGAACTTCAAAATCACATTAAATGCAGCCACATTGCTCTTGAAATACATTTCATTAACCTCCTCAAAAACATCCTCACAGAAAATATATTTTGATGTGATTCACTGGGTTTTTATTTAGAGTTGATCAAGGAACACCCACTTGAAGAACACGTCTGTTTTTTCTGTGGAACTGTTAAAAGACATTGTGACCATTGGGCTCCTTGATGCCACTTGTATAAATCATAACTTCCCCATTTAAATTTTTGTACCAGAAAATGTTTTTAAGCACTGTATGCTTCCTTTTATCAGATAAGAATTGCTGCCAAGAACGTGGGGCTTGAATCTGATGTTCAACCACAGTATATGGCAAATTTCCTAACAACTTTTGGAATGATCTAGCCTTGGGAGAGGAGAAGGGAAAAGCAAGGATCACCTGTTTTTAAAATTTATGCAGCAAATTTTTTTAAAAGCAAGCAAAACAATCTTATACTGAAGAACAATTTTTATAATTCCTGATTTCAATTAAAATTTGGCTCCCTGTGCAAGGTAAAGCAACTTAGTGGATAGTATCAAGGCTCCGTTCTTTGAGAGGATTGTAGAGACAGATAGAGCTTCCCAGGTGGTGCTAGTGGTAAAGAACCCACCTGCCAATGGAGGAGACATAATGAGACGTGGGTTCGATCCCTGGGTTGAGAAGATCCCCTGGAGAAGGGCATGGCAACGCACTCCAGTATTCTTGCCTAGAGAATCCCCATGGACTGAGGAGCCTGATGGGCTACAGTCTGTAGGATCACAAAGAGCTGGACAGGACAATGAAATTGTTCCCATCTTTATTGTAGCAATTCTTGAGGGGGTTGGCGAATGAATGCACACCTTAAAAGGCTAAACAGGAATAGTGAAGGGCTGCACCAGGAGCTGAGTGTCAGTCTTGAAGAAAACTAATACAATTGACTCATTTTTCTATATGTATGATGCCTTGGGAACCAACCAAATTCTTTGTACTTGCCATACATGGTCTTTCTCTTGGTAGGGACCCTGCACAGAGCCATTTAAGAGAAATGACTAATCTGTGTCTGACAGAATATTTCAGACCACAAGAAAAACCTGCTTGGGCTAGGGTGGGAAAATAATGTGGTTTATAATAACTGCTGACTGTACAATGGTGCAACCACTTTGGAAAACAGTCTGGTAGTCCCTCAAAAGGTTCAACATAGAGTGGCCATATCACCCAGCAATCCCACTCCTAGATGTTAGTTTCCTATATGTCCACCTCACCAGGTAACTTCAATTAAGCCAGTGGATGAATTAGGGAAGAGAGGTGAATTGTTTTTCATTCTTAAATCATGGGTCATCTAGAATAAAGAGTAATTATGTTGGAGTCTGTGCTTATTGTCTCTACTTCCTTCTGTTTTATACATACATCTCTCTAGTATACACTCAACTTTTTTACTATGTATTTTATCTCATTAAAAATAACTGCCTACTGTTGATTATTAAAAATTGAGAAAATCACTATAATCCTTATACCCAAAGATAGCCACTGTTAATATTTTGCTACCTTAAGCTTTTTCTCAGGATATATTGAATATTTACATATAATTACATTTATGAAAGTTGGATCAAACATTTCACAATTGCCCTGACCTGATTTTCTCAATCTCATGAAATAATCTACAATACCATCCTCATAACTAGCAAATATTATCTCACATAAGCATGTTGTTGTTCAGTTACCAGGTATTGTCTAGCACTTTCTGAACCCATGAACTGCAGCACACCAGGCTTCCCTGTCCTTCACTATCTCACAGAGTTTGCTCAGATTCATAACCATTGAGTCAGTGATGCCATCCAACCATCTCATCCTCTGTTGCCCCCTTCTCCCCCTGTCCTCAGTGTTTCCCAGCGTTAGGATCTTTTCCAATGAGTTGGGCTTAGGGCATGGCATATGCTTAGGGCATGCTATATGCTTTTTGAATTAGCTGTCCATAAGGAACAGATACTCAGAGATTTGTATGCAATGATTTTATTAGTGAAAGGCCTTAGACTCAAGCCTTATATGAGAAAGCAGAGAAAGTAAGATTGGGTGAGGGAAGAGTAGGACCACAGTGAAGCTGCAGTAAAGACCTTGGAGGGGCTCTAGGGCTGGAAGGGCCCTTCAGGGTTGTTGGTCCTTGAGATAGAGGGGCTGAGTGTTTGAACACTCTTATTATCCAGTGACCGAGCAGGACCTGTGCCCCGGGAGTAGTTGTGATCTTGGGCGAGGTAGCTCTTTCAAGCTGAAGACAATTCACAGACAGACATTCAGCTGAGTGCCGTGTTGTCCATGCTACCAGCAACTGAGGTCATAAGTTCCTCAGTCCTGAAGGGAGGGATCTGGGTGACTATCTCCTGTGAGATTCCTGCTTGAATTCACTTTTATCTCTTACTAAGTTATTATTGCATCATTCTCCTACTATATGATCTAAATTCCACTCACTCTTGGCTAACATCTCAGCTGATCCAGGTGGCTTACATGATGAGGTGACCCAGACCCTAATCTCTCACAAGTCTGATCCCTGTCATTGTGACTTTCTCAGGCCATGGCTATTGTACCTGTCCAGTCATTGAAAATGCTGGCTTAAAACTTAACATTCAGAAAATGAAGATCATGGCATCCAATCTCATCATGGCAAATAGATGGGGAAACAATAGAAACAGTCACAGATTTTATTTTCTTAGGCACCAAAATAACTGCACATGGTGACAGCAGCATGAAATTAAAAGACATTTGCTCCTTGGAAGAAAAACTATGACCAACCTAGACAGCATATTAAAAAGCAGAGACATTACTTTGCCAACAAAGGTCCATATTGTCAAAGCTATGGTTTCTCCAGTAGTCATGTATGGATGTGAAAGCTGGACCATATAGAAGGCTGAGCACTGAAGGATTGATTTTTTTTTTTTTTTTTTTTGAGATGTGGTGTTGGAGAAGACTCTTGAGAGCCCCTTGGACTGCAAGGAGATCCAACCAGTTCATCCTAAAGGAGATCAGTCCTGAATATTCATCGGAAGGACTGATGCTGAAGCTGAAGCTCCAATACTTTGGCCACCTGATGCAAAGAGCTGACTCATTAGAAAAGGCCCTGATTCTGGGAAAGATTGAAGGCAGGAGGAAAAGGAGATGAAAGAGGACAAGATAGTTGGATGGCATCACCGACTCAATGGACGTGAATTTGCGTAAGCTCCAGGAGTTGGTGAAGGACAGAGAAGCTTGGTGTGCTACAGTCCATGGGGTCACAAAGAGTCGGACATGACTGAGCGACTGAACAAGTCACTGCCATGATTGGGCAATGTGGTGTTCTTAGCCATCACAAAACGCTAAATTTGTGTAATTGGAGCTTCCTGCTGTTACCTGGAGACAGTGGGAAAGCTCAGCTTTGTATATTGTTTCTTAAAGTATATTAAAATAAAAAAAAAAACTATTGCTACTATAAAAAAAAAAAGAAATTTCCAAATTTTACCAATATTTACTAAATTTTACCAATATTACCAAAGGTAGGTACTTTGATAGGTACCAAACCAGAGTCCTCCCTGCTGTCACTGAAGCATCTCTTCTACCTCCACCTCATGCCCTGATGGTGACACCTTTCCTTGTGTACTTTCTTCTTATCATAAGGACCCCAAAGTGACAGTGGTTGTTTTAACTTAAAATTTAATGGAAATCTTATTATGTATTTTGATGGATCATTTCCTCCCTCTATGAGGGGAACATTTAGATTCATGGTGTCTCAGTGGTAAAGAAACTGTCTACCAATGCAGGAGATGCAGGTTCAATCCCTGGATTGGAAAGATCCCCTGGAGAAGGAAATGGCAACCCATTCCAGTGTCTTGCCTGGGGAATCCCATAGACAGAGGAGCCTGGTGGACTGCAGTCCATGGAGTTGCCAAAGAGTTGGACATGACTTAACAACTAAACATAAACAATACCTAGAGTTGTAGAGATGGGAAGCATAAATTCCACAGGTTGGTCACTTGGAGGGATGGTCAGCAGGGACCATACTAAGAGACTTCCTTCTCTTAGTCCCAGACTCATACATTCTACCTGTTGGGAACATAGCATCATACAATAGTCCCTGATTTAGGGTGTAACTTGATACTAGAGCATAAGCCTCCCATTATTGTAGAGTCTCAAATCCAAGCTGGTGCCTCAGTCAAAACTTCAAAATGCTACTCTGTTACTCTTTCTACCACTGACAACTTCTGAATAGGGCAGTATGTGATCTGGATGGAGCAGTGGATCTCCAGGTCCTATGTTCATAGCCCTATCTCCTTTGTTGTCAAGTGGTCTGTTAGTCAGATGCAATGTTGTAAAGATCCCATGTCAATGGATCACACTGTAAGCCTTTGAATGGTAATGGTGTCTGAGGTCTTGTGAAATTGGCCATACCTGGAAAAGGTATTGATTATAACCAAGATGAATTGCTTCCCCTTGAAGAGTGGCAGGAATTCACAGTGGTCAATTTGTCATACCATTGGCAACTTTCCATACCATTCTGTATTTTTGGTTGTTTAATGCCTCTTCTATAAAGGATAATAGAGGTAGGGAAACTCTCTAGAGGACATTGACATGTGATACAAAAATCATACAAGGGCTCATTCCCACAGGCCCACCCACACAGAGCTTCCCAGACACCTTGTCACTAATCTTATGATTTTTTTTTTCTGGGTTTCTGAACAACCAGCTCAGTCATTTTCCTCTGCTCGTGAACAGGCGTGCTTTACTGGTCTACCATTCTTCCAGGCAAGTTGAATGACCAGATGCAATACTGGAAGGTCTGCACATTGAGAGGATTTCCCTTCACAGCTCTCTGTCAGAGACATCCTTGAGTGAGGCTGTAGAGCAGAGGCAGACCATTCTCACCTTGCACTTCATACATCTCTTAGGCTTTTTCCTCTTCCCCGAGCTCATCATCAGGGGCCCCTCCTGTGGCCATTGGTTCATGCTGAGGGAGAGGTGCAATGCAGCTTGTTTGTGCCTTCCGTCCTGCTCATGCTTGATCCTGGATTTGCCACTTCCATCTTATGATGGATTGCTGCTGTGGCCACCCGCAGGGAAGACAACAATCTTGAGGAAAGCACTTGGCGGACAGCCCTCAGCTGCCACTTTGCCAGCAGCTGGAGAAATGAATGCTCCAGCTCCTTCCCTAAAAGGAGCTTCTGTGCTCTGATGCTGAGACTTTCAGGTGTTCCTTGTTTTTTGGTTGCTTTTTATTTTGCTATTTCAAACAGTGCAACTTCGAAAGCTCTTAACATAAGCAGACAGTTTATAAAAATTAGAAAGCTATAAACCAAAAATGGAGAAATAATAAGATGATGAGAAATGAAAGGAGGAGACTTGGGTTCTAGTCCTAGCTTTGCTGTTATCTTTGAATTTTATATTTGACTAATCATTCCACTTCTCAGAGCCTTAATTGTCCTGTCTACATTATGAGACAGTTGAATGAGACCAATTTATTCCAATCTAGAGCCTACTGAGAAAGTAATAAAAATTCAAGAGCTATTTCCAGTATTTTATAAAGGGTAATGAAAATAATTTATCTATCCTTGATAAGGTTGCAGAGGGATCAGGTTGGGGACACTGCACTGACATTTTAGGCAAGCAATAGAAAAATCAGATAAATACTGTAGAATAAAAAGAATCCTAGAACATTATTGTATGATGGATATTTTCAAAGTCATCTGGTCCAACTTACAAATGCACAAATCCCTCATTTCAGTTGTATTAATAAACACATATTTGAGCTTTTTCAATATCTCAAGTGGGCCTGTTCAGTTTCAGGAGGCTCTAATGATTATATCATCTAGAAGTACTTTTCTCTTGTCAGTAGTTGCCCTTTCTTTCCTCACTTACATTCATGCATCAGTTTATTCTAATTGAGCTTTGGGACCCACCATTCCACTGGGAGTGCCAAATCCAGTGGTCTCTGGGTGTGGTCTTAATTCATTTCTCAGCAGCATTCAACATATTTGACCACTCCCTCCTTATTGAAATGATTTCTTCTCTTGGTCTCCCATTAGCACCTCTCTTGCCTTTCCTCCTAGCTCACTGGTTGATCCTTCTCAGTCTTGTATTCTGGCTTCTCCTCTTCTTCTGCCCAGCCTCTAAATGTTGGAGTACTCAATGGCTCAGTAACTTGGCCCTATTTTTTTAAGTTGTATCACTAATTTTCATGGCTTCAGGTAGACTAGGCTTTCAAATCATTATCTTGTAATTTCCTCCCCAAAACTTAGATTCAGATATCCAGCTTCATATGTGACCACTCTTCTTGAATGGCTAATAGGCATCTAAAGCTTATTTTTCTACCCCAATCCATTCCTTCCCCAAGATTACAAATCTCAGGAAAATGGCACAACTTCTATTAATTTTCTTAGGCCAAAACATCTGTAATATAGCCCACAGTTCCTTCCTTCTCCCTCTGTTTCCCTCCTCTCTCTCTCTCTTTTCCCTTACCTCTCTCCCTCCAGTCTTCCACAAGTTGTATCACCTCTAATTCCAAAAGTTACCCCAAACATGACTATTTATCATTATCTTCATTACTACTACCCCCATCTAAATCATCTCCATGTCTTGCCTGGACTATTCTCATAACCTTCCAATTGTTCTCCTCTCTTGTACTCCTGCTTTCTATAAGCTAAACATCATGGAACAGCAGGAGCAATTTATTTAAATACAATTAGATCATGTCACTCCTCTGTTTAAAATTAACCAAATGCCTGGCTTCTGATCTTAGCTAAAATCTCAATTGTCTTATCTTGTCCTATCACGTCATAAATAACCTGGACTCAACATCTTTGAACTTCCCATAAATATCCTGACCAAGTTCAGCCAAATTAGCCTTCCCTCTCACCTTGAGATCTTGGTACTTGGTACTTTCCTTGGGATGATTTCCTTCCTGTCCCTCACAGTTCTGGATGCTTATTATCATTCATATCTCAGTTGGGATGCCAGCTCCTTAGAGAAGCCTCTCTGGACACTCATTCCAAAGTAGCCATCTAGTTTTTTTTCCCATCTTTATGTTCTATTCAATTCTAAAGTTAAGACTGTCTGGAATTTTTCTTGTTTATCTGTTGTGTCTCCTCACTAGAATGTAAGTTCTATGAATGCTTCACTGGTGACTCAGATGGTAAAGACTCTGCCTGCAATACAGGAGACCTGGGTTCGATCCCTGAGTTGGAAAGATCCCCTGGAGAAAGAAACAGCAAACCACTCCAGTATTCTTGCCTGGAGAATTCCATGAATGGAGGAGAGAAACCTGGCAGGCTACAGTCCATGGGGTCACAAAGAGTTGGACATGACTGAGTGACTAATCCTTTCACTTTCACTTCTATGAGAGCACTGTCTTGTTCCTGCTCTCTTTTGAGGGCTTAGGAAAGAGTTTGGCACATAGTAAATGTTCAATAAAAATTTGTGAAAGGATTAAAAGAATCAGGAGCCTCTGGGACCCAGAGTTTCTTAGCCTAATAAAATAGACAAAATATCCAGGATAGAATTGCAGTCCAGTGTGATTCAAATTGGTGTCCTTGTTTTAACATAAAATCTTATTAAAAGTCCAAGTATCAACAAATGTTAACTGTTGTCCAACTCTTTCCTTTCTCAGATAAAAGGCTTCTATTTCTAAAATCTGTCATTTGGGAGATTTAAGGCAAAGCATACACGGGACATAAAATGTCATTTGCTAGGAGATATAATAAAGTTTCCTTTATGATAGAAGTGTTTTCATTTGTATCTACGTGTTTTCTTTATTTCCTATAATCTACACGTACTATAATTTATTCTAATGAGCCACCTCTGCTCATAGTAAAGTGAGAGGTACCTTTCATAGTAATCTTAATAGAATTTTCTCAATAGGTTTTATTGTCCTGCCTCTTTATAAAAAACTCAAGAAGCTTGTCCAGGTGTGCTAGATTGCTTATCTTCTTGACAATCGGACTTAAAAAAAATTAAATATTAATCAGTTTGTGTTTTATTTTGCTGAGTAATGAGACCTCACTAGAGAGTTGAAAATATACTAACTTTAGTGATCCTAATCACTAAAGGATCCATTAGGATCCAATTAGGATCCATTTTGCTTCAGCCAGATATATTCCATGATAAACACAAGCAAACTCAAAGTCTCAAACCTGACTGTGACCATTCTTTCCTTCACCATCACTCTCTTTCCTGATTGAACCATCATCAAAGGTCTAATCATTAGTTTAGGTTATCTAACAAGAAGCAAATTTCTATTATGCTTTACTAGTAACTACAATGTATCAAGTACTTGATATATACCAGCAAATATTGTCTATGTTTTATTAATACATAGCTTCATTCATTTAACCCTAATGACACGTACTATTACAGTTCTCCCTGAACAATGCAGGAGTTACACAGTGGCCCTCCATGTCCACACCTCCTCTGCATCCACAGCTTCACAGTCTACACACTACCATAGCAGTATGTACTTACATAGCAGTAGTACATACTTAGGAAAAAGGCTGAGTAAAAGTGGACCTATGTGGTGCAAACCTAAGTTGTTCAAGACCATTATATGGATGAGAAAACTACTACACAGTGTAGTTAAGTAACTTGAGAAAGTTTTTTTTTTTAATTTTTATTGGGGTCTGGTTGATTTACAATGTCGTGTTAGTTTCAAGCGTACAGCAAGTTATACATATATTCACTCTTTTTAGATTCCTTTCCCATATAGGTCATTACAGAGTATTCAGTAGAGTCCTCTGTGTTATACCTACTAAGTAGGTTCTTATTAGTTATCTGTTTTATATATAATAGTATGTATATACCCACTCCAGTATTGTTGCCTGGAGAATCCCAGGGATGGAGGAGCCTGGTGGGCTGCCATCTATAGGGTCGCACAGAGTTGGATATGACTGAAGCGACTTAGCAGCAGCAGCAGCAGCAGCAGTGTGTATATGTCAATCCCAATCTCCCACTTTATCCCTCCCCTCCCCCCTTTCCTCCCTGGTAGCCATAAGTTTGTTTTCTATATCTGTGACTCTGTTTCTATTTTGTAAGTAAGTTCATTTGTACCCTTTCTTTAGATCCACATATAAGCAATATTATATGATATTTAGCTTTCTCTGACTTACTTCACTCAGTATAACAATCTCTAAGACCATCCATGTGGGGCAAATGGCATTATTTCATTCATTTTTATGACTGCATAATATTCCATTGTATATATGTACCACATCTCCTTTCCCACTCTTATGTCAATGGACATTTAAGTTACTGTCTTAACAACTAGTAAGTCAAGGATTTAGGCTATATATCCAAGCAGGATAGCTCTAGAGTCTGTGCTTTCAGCTACTACACTACCCTATAAAGTGATAAAGCTCTGATTTTTTTCATTTGCTTTTACAACTTATTATTTTGTTGATTTACAGTTCAACAAATAGTGACTGTATATTCCCCAGGTGGCTTAGTGGTAAAGAATCCACCTGCCAAAGCAGGAGATGCAAGAGACCCTTGCTTGGAAAGATGTCCTAGAGTAGGAAATGGCAAACCACTCCAGTATTCTTGCCTGGAAAATTCCAAGGACAGAGGAGCCTAGCAGGCTATAGTCCATGGGGTTACAAAGAGTCAGACATGACTGAGCACGCACACATGCATGCATGCACATTACATTATTATTCTCCAGGAAGAACATCACCATTTCTCACCATTTCTTTAAGAAGCAAATCTCTTCATCACCTAGGTCACTCTCTGGAAATACAAGGGTATTTTTATTCATACTCTTAAAATGTTAGAGTTAGATATTCTTCCGCGTGTGGATTTATATATATATATGTATAACACACACACATACATACACATACATACGTAAAGAGAAAGAGATGATTAGTTCCTTCTTACTATATAGTATAATTTTATCAGTGTAGCATCACATCATCTTAGCTTTTTTTACTAGTCACGTCATACTCACATTTCTATCCAATGTATTTTTCAGAAGAGTCAAAGCTCTTTATAGCTGCTATACATACTTCTTCAAATACTTCCCAGAAACTAAATAAAAAGAGGCTTCAATGCAGCTGTGTAGTCTGAAAATCAGCTTCCCTTAACATCAAGGGACACATGCATATTCAAGCCTAAAATCTTTTAAAATAGTTCACATGTAAAAAGATTTTTTTTTAATGAAAACAAATATTTTTTAAACAAAGTAATACATAAAGAAACATTATTTACTGCAAAAGCCACTTGAAGGCCTGCTTATAGTACAGATAAGAAAATAATTGAAGCCCTCAGTAATTGGAGACCTTCCACTATTACACTACACACTTAAGAGAGGAAAGGAAAATAAAGAGTGTGTATCAGAGTGAAGTAAGTCAGAAAGAGAAAGACAAGTATTGTATATTAACATGTGTATATGGAAGCTAGAAAGATGGTACTGATGACCCTATTTGCAGGAGAGCACTGGAGATGCAGACATGGAGAACGGACTTGTGGGCCTGATGCAGGAAGGAGAGATTGGGAGAAATTGAGAGAATAGCACAGAAACATGTACATTGTCACATGTAAAGTGGATAGCAAGTAGGAATTTACTCTGTGACAAAGGGAGCTCAACCCACTGCTCTGTGACAACCAAGAGTGATGAGATGGGGTGGGAGATGGGAGTGGGATTGAGGAGGGAGGGGACATGTGTATACCTGTGACAGATTCATGCTGATGTATGGCAGAGGCCAACACAATATTGTAAGTCAATTATCCTCCGATTAAAAAAGAAAGATAAATGTGTGAAAGAGAACTTTAAAAAAATTATTGAAGTATAATTGATTTACAGTGTAGTGTTACTTGCAGATATATGGCAAAGTGGTTCAGTTATACATATACATATATTCATTCTTTTTTAGATTCCTTTCCCATATAGATTGTTATGGAATATTGAGTGGAGTTCCCTGTGCTATATAGTAAGTCCTTTTTGATTATCTATTTTATATATATAGTAGTGAGTAGTGTGTATATGTTAATCCCAAACTCCTAAATTATCCCCTCCACCATATTTCCACTTGGTAATCATAATTTTGTTTTACACTTAAGCACAAATTTATTTCAAAGGAAACTATTAGCAAGGTGAAAAGACAGCCTTCAGAATGGGAGAAAATAATAGCAAATGAAGCAACCGCCAAACAACTAATCTCAAAAATATACAAGCAACTCCTACAGCTCAACTCCAGAAAAATAAATGACCCAATCAAAAAATGGGCCAAAGATCTAAATAGACATTTCTCCAAAGAAGACATACAGATGGCTAACAAACACATGAAAAGATGCTCAACATCACTCATTATCAGAGAAATGCAAATCAAAACCACTATGAGGTACCATTTCACACCAGTCAGAATGGCTGCGATCCAAAAGTCTACAAATAATAAATGCTGGAGAGGGTGTGGAGAAAAGGGAACCCTCTTACACTGTTGGTGGGAATGCAAACTAGTACAGCCACTATGGAGAACAGTGTGGAGATTCCTTAAAAACTGGAAATAGAACTGCCTTATGATCCAGCAATCCCACTGCTGGGCATACACACTGAGGAAACCAGAAGGGAAAGAGACACGTGTACCCCAATGTTCATCGCAGCACTGTTTATAATAGCCAGGACATGGAAGCAACCTAGATGTCCATCAGCAGATGAATGGATAAGAAAGCAGTGGTACATATACACAATGGAGTATTACTCAGCCATTAAAAAGAATACATTTGAATCAGTTCTAATGAGGTGGATGAAACTGGAGCCTATTATACAGAGTGAAGTAAGCCAGAAGGAAAAACACCAATACAGTATACTAACGCATATATATGGAATTTAGAAAGATGGTAACGATAACCCTGTATACGAGACAGCAAAAGAGACACTGATGTATAGAACAGTCTTTTGGACTCTGTGGGAGAAGGAGAGGGTGGGAAGATTTGGGAGAATGGCATTGAAACATGTAAAATATCATGTATGAAACAAGATGCCAGTCCAGGTTCAATGCGATACTGGATGCTTGGGGCTGGTGCACTGGGACGACCCAGAGGATGGTATGGGGAGGGGGGAGGAGGAGGGTTCAGGATGGGGAACACATGTATACCTGTGGTAAAAAATATATAAAAAAAAAAAAAAAAAAAAAAAAAGAAAGTGAGAGATACCAAGGGAAGATTTCATGCACAGATGGGCACAATAAAGGACAAAAATTGTATGGACCTAAAAAAAAAAAAAAAAAACAACAACATATACATCTACCTATTCTTTATTATAGAAAACAAACTTGTAGATGAAATGATGTAATTAGGTAGAAAATCACCATTTGGCAAAAGCATCATAATTTTTATTGCTTCTGGCAAGAATTATCATTAGATGCTGAAAGTCGTAAATGAAGGTTTGAAGAGTTACAGTATATTTCCCACAAGATACTTACTCATTACAAAGGATGAGTTCACCGCTCTACAGTGGGTGAACCTGGCAGACACTGCTTTACCTAAATAATCTAAGTTAATATCACCATAATTAGATTAATCCACAGCAAGTGCCTCTTGATATGATGCGCTAGGAAAACTCAGCATCACTTCCGTGATAATCCTGCCAAAAGAGTATAACCTGAACCTAATAGTGAGGAAACATTAGACAAACCCAAACTGGAGTAAAATCTGTACTCTTAAAATGTCAGTGTCATGAAATACAAAGACCCAGGAACTGTTTCCGATTAAAGGAGACTAAAAAGTCATGACAACCGAAGGCAATGTTTTGTCTTGAATTCTCTTTTCCTGTAAAGGAAAAAAAAAAAAAACAAAACAAATTTATTGTCACTTATATTTTTCCAATGTGATTTAGGCTTTGTTCTGCACATTTATTTCTTTGATCCACTTTGAATTGAAATTTTGTGTTTTGGGGTAATGTAGAGAATTCTCTACAGAGAGTTTTTTATGTAATAAATTTTTCCTGACTTCTAAAAAAAAGAGTGTATATATAAGGGAAAAAAAGGATTATAAAATAGGTAGATTTTTCTGATATCTTTCTCCCTCTCCCGCTTCAAATTCTCTCAACTGCTAAACTTCCCCTTTGCTTGCTCTCTAATATTTCCCCGTGTTACTCACTGGACTTCACTCCTGGCACTGTTTTGCTACTTGTGTTTTTGGAGCCTTTCCGTAAAGAGTTCAGTGATGGAATCTAAAGCTTCCTTATTTGGACTTTTTGCCTTGGTAAGATGCCTTACCCTGGGGCTGTGATACCACTGCCCTGGCCACGTGAGGAGAAGCTATTCATCAATTATTGTTGATTCTTCTGTTTTTCTCCATGTATCGTTGGGTAGATTTTTAAAAACCCAAGTGATAGATTTTATATTTTGTCCTAATATGCTATCTCTTGTTTTATTTAACCTGTGCTATGATGTTTAGAGAAACCAATTTTGTCATTAGATACTAGCCAACTAAATTTCAGGTTATCCACATATATGATAAGATCCAATTTATTTATTTAGCCAAGTTGTTCATAGAAAAGTAACCAACCATAGGTCAAGGATGAAATTCTGGGATTAGATCACTGGAGATTTCTTTATTCAGAGACAATGGCACATTCATCAGTGCTCTTTGAAAATGATCATTCTATCATTAATGGATCACCCCAGCTAATTCATCCTTTTATACTTTGTCCCCATTCAGGTGTACCATTTCTTTCTTTTTTAAAAAATTATGTATGTATTTATTAATTTATTTTTGGTTGTGCTGGATCTTGGCGCTGCGTGGGCTTTTCTCTAGTTGCCGCCAGTGGGCTACTCTCTAGTTTCTGTGTGCGGCTTCTCATTGCAGTGGCTTCTCTTGTTGCAGAGCATGGGCTCCGGGACACTTGGGCTCATTGGCTGTGGCTCCTGGGCTCTAGAGCCCTGGCTCAATAGTTGTGCTGCATGACCTTGGTTGCTCCATGGCATGTGGGATCTTCCCAGACCAGCTATTAAACCCAGGTCTCCTGCATCTCTTGCATTCGCAGGCAGATTATTTACCACTGAGCCACCAGGGAAGCCCCCCTTTTTAAAATTTTTTAAAACTTTTTATTTTATATTGGAGTATAGCCGATTAACAATATTATGATAGTTTTAAGTGGACAGCAAAGGTATTCAGCCATAAATATACATGCACCCATTCTCCCCAAGGGTGTACCATTTCAATAGCATTCTTGGTATATACTCATCCTATACTCTTTAGCGGCAATATAGCACTGCCTATAATGTGGCTACCTATGCTAAAATTCCTATTGCCTAGTTTTAGCATTGTGATCTTGGGCTATTTACGCTCTAAACTTCTGTTACTTTATAAGATGGGGGAAAATAATACTTAAGGTCAACTAAGAAAATGCAAATAAAGCATTAACCAAGAGCCAAATATCGAGTAAGTACTGAAGAAATAGTAACTCCTCTTAACAGTAGTAGTTAACCTACCCAAAAAGAAAATTAAGTTAGTCTGAGTACAGTTTAGTCTTAATGAGCCCATGCTGAGTCTTAGTGAATACTACTTCTCTTTATATTAATAGGAATGTACATGCTCTCACTTTATGCTGTTTGAAAACCCATTCATTTTGATAATCCATTTTTAATTTCGCATAGGGATTAATGTCTGGTTCACTGATCTGTAATTGCAGAATTTACTGTTTTCCCATATGGAGAATTCGCACTGCATTTGCTTTTCCAGTCCTGTGACACCTCTCGCTTCTCCACTATTCCTCAGAGGTCACAGTTGCTGGTTCAGAAGTTTCACCTCCTAGTTCTCTCCAACCCTGCAGTGAAGGTCATCATAGCCAGGGCATTTGATGTTCTGAATACTCCCACCTGCCTTTGATACCAGGTCCCTCTTAAATAGTTTGTTCTTCCGTCTTCAATCTGAAGATCATTGTCTCTTGTGCGGAAGACTGGCAGAACAGGAACGCAGTGGTCCTGCTTCCTCTTTGTCGTCTGTTATCACCATCTGTCTCAAGCAGAGGGCCTACCTCTTCCTGTTTGTTCCTCTTGCTCATTAGTATAACTTTTAAAATTCTCCTCTTTTCCCCTTATTATATTATACAAACTTTAGCACCCTGAAAGTTTATGCTTTAATTCATTCTTAAAGACATGTCTAGGTAGTTTATGGCAGAAAGTAAAGAAGAACTAAAGAGCCTCTTGATGAAAGTGAAAGAGGAGAGTGAAAAAGTTGGCTTAAAGCTCAACATTCAGAAAAACTAAGATCATGGCATCCTGTCCCATCACTTCATGGCAAATAGATGAAGTGGCAAATAGTGGCTGACTTTGTTTTTCTGGGCTCCAAAATCACTGCAGATAGTGATTGCAGCCATGAAATCAAAAGATGCTTACTCCTTGGAAGGAAAGTTATGACCAACCTAGACAACATATTAAAAAGCAGAGACATACTTTGCCAACAAAGGTCCGTCTAGTCAAGGCTATGGTTTTTTCAGTGGTCATGTATGAATGTGAGAGTTGGACTATAATGAAAGCTGAGCACAGAAGAATTGATGCTTTTGAACTGTGGTGTTGGAGAAGACTCTTGTGAGTCCCTTGGACTGCAAGGAGATCCAACCAGTCCATCCTAAAGGAGATCAGTCCTGGGTGTTCATTGGAAGGACTGACGTTGAAGCTGAAACTCCAATACTTTGGCTGCCTGATGCAAAGAACTGACTTATTTGGAAAGACCGTGATGCTAGGAAAGATTGAGGGCAGGAGGAGAAGGGGCGACAGAAGATGAGATGGTTGGATGGCATCATTGACTCAATGGACATGGGTTTGGGTGGACTCTGGGAGTTGGTGATGGACAGGGAGGCCTGGCGTGCTGCAGTTCATGGGGTTGCAAAGAGTCGGACACAACTGAGCAACTGAACTGAAGTAGTTTAAATTCACCACTGGTGACCCCAAAAGCTCTTTATGATTTTTGTTTGTCTTTTCAAAATATAAGCTCCAATATTGCCAATGTAAAATGACATTTGAAGTAGTTTCTCCCAAAAATATCTTTTAAGGTTCAAATTAAAAGCAAACACTCACACAATGTGTGACCCTGGAAAAGTTTAAGGTCCTACCACTTTTAAATGACCTGACACTCATATCTGAGTTTTAAATGAATTCAGAAAGTCAATTGTTAAGAAAATATGAGATGAGTAGGTGATGTAGAAGAAGTTATAGTTATGCCAACGGTAGTAACTGGACAGTATCAGGACATATTGAAACTAATACCAACAGTACTACTGATGGATTGTATATAGGCTATAAGAGAAAGAAGAATCAAGAATTACAAAACCTATAATTTTTTTTGTTTGAGCAATTAGGTAGATGATAAATCTGCTTAGTGAAAGGTGGAAGATTTTGCAGCAGCAAATTTGGAAGGGGTATTAATAATTCTATTTGGTCACGTTTAAGTTTTCTATTAGATCCAAATTGAAATGTTAAGTAGAATATAGGAATTTGGAGCTCTAAAAAGAGGACTAAGCTGGAGGTATAAATTTGAGTTGTCTGCTGAAGATGAAATTTAAAGCCCTGAGACTGGTTGAAATTACTCAGATGAGATCACTGAGGTGAGAAGAGAGTAGAAGAGAAAGCCTTTGGTCACCAAAACATTTAGAGGTCTAGGGGAAGAGGGAAAGGAGTTTGAGATGAGGCAAAGAGACAAAAGAAAAGCCAAGGAAGCATGATATCCTGGAAATCAAGTGAGGGATGTGTATCAGGAAGTGGGAATAGTGCATGGTTTCAAATGTTAAGAGCTCAAGCAAGATGATCTTAGAGAAGTGAATATTAGCTTTATAGCAAGATGAGGTCATTGATGATATAAGGTCCATTTTTTTTAGAGAAGTCAGAGAAATATCCAATTAGAATGATGAAGAGAAAATCAGAAGTGAAAAGGTAGAGAAAAGCATAGACAATGCTCTATTTTTATGAAGGAGAACAGAGATATGGAGAGTAGCAGGAATAGGGTGTGGAATCAAAGGGAAGCTTTTGTTTGTTTGCTTTTTTGGTTTGTTTCAATCATCTTAAAGGATGCATCAGTTTGGATGGGAAGGATCCAGTGGAGACTATATTAATAATACAGTTGAGAAAGAAAAAATGGCAGTAAAAAAAAAAGTTTCCTTTTAAAAATAAAGGTAAGTTTTCCACCATCTTTCCATGCTGCCATAATGGTGCACATCAATGTCCTGGCTAATGCTCTCAAGAGTATCAACAATGCCAATAAGAGAGGCAAAGCCAGGTGCTTATCAGGCCGTGCTCCAAAGTCATCCTCAGGTCTCTAACTGTGATAATGAAGCATGGTTACATTGGTGAATGTGAAATCATTGATGGTCACAGGGCTGGGGAAACTGTGAACCTCTCAGGCAGGCTAAGTAAGTGTGGAGCGATCAGCCCCAGATTTGATGTGCAACTCAAAGATCTAGAAGAATGGCGGAATAACCTGCGCCGTCCCATCAGTTTGGTTTCATCATACTGACAACCTCAGCCGGCATCACGGACCATGAAGAAGCAAGACGAAAACACATAGGAGGGAAAAATTCTTGGATTCTTTTTCTAGGGATGTAATACATACAAATAAAATGCCTCAGAGGAAAAAATAAATAAAGGTAAGTGAGTTAAGATAGGAGGAGTGCCTTTTCTATTATAACTAGAGGGGAGGCTAATATGTGTATACAGATACAAGTAGATTGACCATCTGGTGGAAAGATGAGGCAGTTCTTACTGGAGTGGAGTATTTTTGTATAAAATATACAGACTTATTAGCTTAGATCATGCAGGGAAGAGAATATAAGAGAATTGAAACCATCCACTGCAATAATGGAAAAGTCAAACTCGAGTAGGTTTGTCAGTGTCAAATGACCATTCGTGGGGTATGGTCATGGATTTGAAATGACTCTGGTCCGTACTGCTGTGATTCTCTCCATTAATACTGAGATACTGTAAACAAATGTAGAGAGAGATATTTGTATAAGGAAAGTTAGGATTTTTTTTTCTGGTTATATACAAAAGAGATAAGCAACTAATTAATGGTACTTATAAGGAGATAGTTATAAAACTGGACAATAGAATCCAGACCTGATAACAAGAGAAGTAAAAGAATTGAATGTGGTCAGTATATTCATTCTTTTACTTGATTTGGACTTATTTTGTTCTTTTGGGGGAATTTATTGAGATAGAAGCTTATATTGCTGGTTTAAGACCTTCCTTCTTTTCTATAAGTTTCCCTCTCAACACTGCTTTAGCTGCATTCCACATTTTATATAATGTGTTTTCATTTTTATTTCCTTTTATGAATTTTTAAATTTCCTTTGAGACTTTATGATCCACTGTTTAGAAGTGTATCCCTTAATTCCCAAGTGTTTGGAGATTTTCCTCATCTTTCTGTTACTAATTTCTAGTTTCATTTCTGTCAGAGAACATACTTTCTATGATTTCAATTATTTTTAAATTGATTAAGGTTTGTTTTATGCTCAAGATATTATATACTTGGTAAATGTTCCATGGTGCTTAAAAAATGTATATTCTGTTCTTGTTGGGTGAAATGTTCTATATACATCAATTTTCTGTTGGTTAACTGTGTTGTTCAGATCAGTTCTAGGCACTTTCACTATAACATCTTTGCCACAAGCATTTTTGTTATTTTCAGATATTTCCATTGCATAACTAATTGGCCATAAGACAGTTTTATGATAAAAGATAAAATAATGAAAAATAAAAGAGAAATTTAAAAGTACATGATGACTCATGAGAAACAAATAACAAAATTAAAAAGGCTTCATTACAAAATATGAAACATTTGAACACATTTAAGATGTATGTAGGTTCATGGCAATACTGCACGAAGAATTGATTTTGTATTCTGAGTTGCACCTAAGCCATTGTTTTCCAAGTCTTTCATCCATAGTATTTTATACATTTTTTTGGTTTGCTGATACCTCTCCTCATTCGGCATCACACTTTTCTTTTTCCTGAAAATGTCTTCCTTCATTAAGAGGGATGTTGGTTTCCAAATGCTAAGATGCATATTTGTACCTGACCTTTGTGTTACATTGTGAAAACTTGTACAGTGTTTTTTGTTCTTGGCATATTGTCACATGTCTGTTGACAGACTCTCCTAAGTTCCATAGGAAATGTGGGTTCAACTCCATGCCTTTGAGGCCCTCCGCCTCTTTCTCCTCCAATGCAGTGACTTTGAAAATAAGAAACCAACTCTTGTGGCAAATCATCATCTGTCAGCTCAATAAAACCATCAATAACATAGCTCACTGAAACCAAAATGTCAAACCAAAAACTGTCAGCCAGTTATATTTCATAGCAAAATGCCTTACGGCCAATTAGTTATGTGGCCAGAATGTCTGCAGCAAAAATGCTCACAACAAAAATGTTTGCTGCAAAGATGCTTGCCGCAGAAATACAAGACAGGTTCAGATCGTCTATGTCCTTGATGATTTCTTATTAGTCCTGTTGCTTGCTAAGGGGAGGCATTAAAGACCAACCAATAATGGTAAATTTGTCTATTTCTCTTTTCAACTGTATTCATTTCTGCTTTGTGTATTTCTGAGGTTCTCCTGTGGGGTGCACACACATCAGGATTGTTATGTCTACCTGGTGGATTGATTCTCTTATCACTATGTAATATGCCTCTTTGCCTCTAGTAACACTGATTGCTCTTAAGTCCACTTAATCTCATATTAATAGAGCCACTCCTGCTTTTTTAAAATTTAGCCTGTGCGTGGTGTACTTTTCTATCCTTTTACTTTCAGCCTATCTTGTGGAATTTTAAGTGAATTTCTTATAAATAGCATATAGTTGGGTTGTGTTTTTAATGTACTTTTAATTGTTGTAGTTAGACTCTTGCACTTAAAGTAACTGTTGATATATTAAAACTTAGATTTGCCTTTTATTGTTTGTTTTCTCTGGTTCTTATTTCTCTGTTTCTCTTTTCTTGCCTTCCTGCAGGTTATTGAAACATTTTTAGAATTCTGTATTGATATATTTATAGTTTTTTTAGTGTGTCTCTTTGTATAGTTTTCATAGTAGTTGCTCTGGGCATTATAAAATACATATAGGACTTATAGCAGTTTACTGATATTAACATTTTATTACTTCAGTGAAATATTGAATCCCTTTTTTCCATTTATTTTTCTTTACCTTCCCCACTTCTAGCATTGTCTTGGCTATAAGACGGCATTAAAATATTTATTTCAGTCATCAAATATGATTTCCAAAACTCATGTTTTGGAGAAAGGATAGTCTTTTGCATGTACCCATATTTCTGTTCTTTGCATTTTTTCCCTTGATGTTCAAAAAGGATTCATCATTTACTTTCTGTTTGAAGAAAATTCTTTTGCATTCTTGAAGGGTAGATGTGCTAGCATCAAATTCTTTTAGTTTTCTTTTATCTGGTTATGTTTTCATTGCCTCTTCATTACTGAAGGATAGATTTCCCAGATATAAAATTTGATAATGACAACTATTTTCTTTACTCATTTGAAAATGCTGTGGCATATCCTTCTGGCCACCATGGTTTCCAGAAGAAATCCATTGTCATTCAAAGTAGTGTTTCCTGTAGCTAATGTGTTAGTTCACTCTGACTGCTTTCAAGATTTTTTTCAATATTTTTAGTTTTTGAAAGTTTATGTCTTAGCATGGATTTTTTTTTTTAGTTTGTATTATTTGAATTTTTCACAACTTCTTTATTCTATAGTTTTAGAGCTTTTCTTCTTTTCTGTTTTTTTAACAATTAAAAAAATTTATCAACCATTATTTATTCAAATGCTCTTTCAGCACTCTCTCCTTTCTTCTCTGCTTCTGTTAGTGTTAGTGTTCAACTCTTTGTGACCCCATGGACTGAAAGCCACCAGGCTCCCCTCTCCATGGGATTTTCCAGGTAAGAATACTGGAGTGGGTTGCCATTCCCTTCTTTAGAGGATCTTCCCGACCCAAGGATCAAACCCAGGTCTCCTGCATTGCAGGCAGATTCTTTACCATGAGTCGTGAGGGAACCCAGTAATACAAATGCTAGATTTTTTGTTATTGCCAAAATTTCTGTAAGTCTCTGTTCAGTTTTTTTTCCCCCAGTCTGTTTTTCCTCCTTTGTTCAGAATGAGTAAATTCTCTTGATCTTTCCTCAAGTTCACTGATTTAATACGTCACCTCTACTCTGCAACTTTGCCCTCAAGCAATTTTTTATTTCTAACATTGTATTTCAGTTCTCTATTTTCCATGTCATTCTTTTTTATAACTTCTATTTCTCTTCTGTCATTTTATGTCACTTCATTTGTTTCAACAAAATTTGTAATTGTTTATTAAAGCATTTCTAATATGACTGCTTTAAAATTCTTGTTATTATAGAGTAATTTCTATATTTGATTTATCTTGGTTTTGTCAATTTTGCTTTTTGTTCAAGTTGTGATTTTCCTCATTCTTGATATATAACAGGTGATCTTAAAAAAAAAAAAAAAACTATATCCTGGACATTTTGGCTACTAGAGTCTGGGTCCTATTAAATCTTTTCTTTTATGACAATTCTAATGATAGTTTAGTTTTGAGAGCTCTTGTAATACTGTTTTCATCTGCCTGGTTCATCTGATGCTGAGAGGGCTCCCAAAGGTCAGTGGTAGTGCTGCCTGAAGGCATAGAAATCTCTCCAGGCCAGGTTACCTCGTGTCTCCACATAGAGGAAAGGAATCTCTGAGTCAAAGAGCAAAAGCTTTCTAGACTAGGCAGCCAATTGTGCAGGATTCTCCTCCCTGGTGCTACCCAACCACCTGGTTTTTAAGAAAGTGCCATGAAACCTCAAACAAGGAAATGTCTTTATTCAAGCGTTAGTGTGTGTTATTCAAGCCAAAAGCCTGGATATCATCTATGATTCTTCTCTCTGTCAACCGGAAGTGAATTTACTGAGAATCAGTGAAGCTTAAGTTCTAGTGTTCCCCACTTGTAACAGCCCTATCAAAGACATTGAAACCCAAAAGTGTTTACATGGTCACATATTTTTATAAAATTTTCAAAAGTAGCATATTTTAACTTAAGCTAATTAAAACTATGCCTTTCGCTTTTTTGGGTCTCAGTTCTTTCTGCTGCTGCTGCTAAGTCACTTCAGTCATGTCCGACTCTTGGTGACCCCATGGACTGCAGCCCACCAGCCTCCTTCATCCATGGGATTTTCCAGGCAAGAGTACTGGAGTGGGGTGCCATTGCCTTCTCCGTCAGTTCTTTCTACTCCTCCACTTACTCTCTGCACTCCAGATGAGAAGACTGTATTTAGAGATATCAAGGGACTTGAAAGAATCACCAAGCTAAGAGGAGACAAACTTGGAATTTGCAGCTGAACTCTCCCTAGAACTCTGCCCCCAAAATCTGAGTAAAACCGGAATTTTATGTTTCCAACTTAAGATCCATCTCAGCACTGTGTTATAACCAAACCAAATGCTACTCCAAAGCATTAAAAATATTTCAGGAGGAGGAGCCAAGATGGCGGAGGAGTAGGACGGGGAGAACACTTTCTCCCCCACAAATTCATCAAAAGAGCATTTAAACGTCGAGTAAATTCCACAAAACAACTTCTGAATGCCGGCAGAGGACATCAGGCACTCAGAAAAGCAACCCAACTCTTCGGAAGGAGAGAGAAGAAATACAGCTCCACCCACCAGAACACCGACACAAGCTTCCCTAACCAGGAAACCTTGACAAGCCACCTGTACAAACCCACACACAGCGAGGAAACACCACAATAAAGAGAACTCCACAAACTGCCAGAATACAGAAAGGACACCCCAAACTCAGCAATTTAAACAAGATGAAGAGACAGAGGAATACCCAGCAGATAAAGGAACAGGATAAATGCCCACCAAACCAAACAAGAGGAAGAGATAGGGAATCTACCTGATAAAGAATTCCGAATAATGATAGTGAAATTGATCCAAAATCTTGAAATTAAAATCGAATCACAGATAAATAGCCTGGAGACAAGGATTGAGAAGATGCAAGAAAGGTTTAACAAGGACCTAGAAGAAATAAAAGAGAGTCAATATATAATGAATAATGCAATAAATGAAATTAAAAACACTCTGGAGGCAACAAATAGTAGAATAACAGAGGCAGAAGATAGGATTAGTGAATTAGAAGATAGAATGGTAGAAATAAATGAATCAGAGAGGATAAAAGAAAAACGAATTAAAAGAAATGAGGACAATCTCAGAGACCTCCAGGACAATATTAGACGCTACAACATTTGAATCATAGGGTTCCAGAAGAAGAAGACAAAAAGAAAGACCATGAGAAAATACTTGAGGAGATAATAGTTGAAAACTTCCTAAAATGGGGAAGGAAATAATCACCCAAGTCCAAGAAACCCAGAGAGTCCCAAACAGGATAAACCAAGGAGAAACACCCCAAGACACATATTAATCAAATTAACAAAGATCAAACACAAAGAACAAATATTAAAAGCAGCAAGGGAAAAACAACAAATAACACACAAGGGAATTCCCATAAGGATAACAGCTGATCTTTCAATAGAAACTCTTCAAGCCAGGAGGAATGGCAAGACATACCTAAAATGATGAAAGAAAATAACCTACAGCCCAGATTATTGTACCCAGCAAGGATCTCATTCAAGTATGAAGGAGAAATCAAAAGCTTTTCAGATAAGCAAAAGCTGAGAGAATTCTGCACCACCAAACCAGCTCTCCAACAAATACTAAAGGATATTCTCTAGACAGGAAACACAAAAACGGTGTATAAATTCGAACCCAAGACAATAAAGCAAATGGCAATGGGATCATACTTATCAGTAATTACCTTAAACATAAATGGGTTGAATGCCCCAACCAAAAGACAAAGACTGGCTGAATGGATACAAAAACAAGACCCCTACATATGTTGTCTACAAGAGACCCACCTCAAAACAGGGGACACATACAGACTGAAAGTGAAGGGCTGGAAAAAGATTTTCCATGCAAATAGGGACCAAAAGAAAGCAGGAGTAGCAATACTCATATCAGATAAAATAGACTTTAAAACAAAGGCTGTGAAAAGAGACAAAGAAGGTCACTACATAATGATCAAAGGATCAATCCAAGAAGAAGATATAACAATTATAAATATATATGCACCCAACACGGGAGCACCGCAGTATGTAAGACAAATGCTAACAAGTATGAAAGGAGAAATTAACAATAACACAATAATAGCGGAGAGACTTTAATACCCCACTCACACCTATGGATAGATCAACTAAACAGAAAATTAACAAGGAAACACAAACTTTAAAAACGATACAATAGACCAGTTAGACCTAATTGATATCTATAGGACATTTCATCCCAAAACAATGAATTTCACCTTTTTCTCAAGCACACATGGAACCTTCTCCAGGATAGATCACATCCTGGGCCATAAAGCTAGCCTTGGTAAATTCAAAAAAATAGAAATCATTCCAAGCATCTTTTCTGACCACAATGCAGTAAGATTAGATCTCAATTACAGGAGAAAAACTATTAAAAATTCCAACATATGGAGGCTGAACAACACGCTGCTGAATAACCAACAAATTACAGAAGAAATCAAAAAAGAAATCAAAATTTGCATAGAAACGAATGAAAATGAAAACACAAGAACTCAAAACCTGTGGGACACGGTAAAAGCAGTCCTAAGGAGAAAGTTCATAGCAATACAGGCACACCTCGAGAAACAAGAAAAAAGTCAAATAAATAACCTAACTCTACACCTAAAGCAACTAGAAAAGGAAGAAATGAAGAACCCCAGGGTTAGTAGAAGGAAAGAAATCTTAAAAATTAGAGCAGAAATAAATGCAAAAGAAACAAAAGAGACCATAGCAAAAATCAACAAAACCAAAAGCTGGTTCTTTGAAAGGATAAATAAAATTAACAAACCATTAGCCAGACTCATCAAGAAACAAAGGGAGAAAAATCAAATCAACAAAATTAGAAACGAAAATGGAGAGATCATAACAGAAAACACAGAAATACAAAGGATCATAAGAGACTACTATCAACAATTATATGCCAATAAAATGGACAACGTGGAAGAAATGGACAAATTCTTAGAAAAGTACAACTTTCCAAGACTCAACCAGGAAGAAATAGAAAATCTTAACAGACCCATCACAAGCATGGAAATTGAAACTGTAATCAAAAATCTGCCAGCAAACAAAAGCCCCGGTCCAGACGGCTTCACAGCTGAATTCTACCAAAAATTTAGAGAAGAGCTAACACCTATCCTACTCAAACTCTTCCAAAATTGCAGAGGAAGGTAAACTTCCAAACTCATTCTATGAGGCCACCATCACGCTAATACCAAAACCTGACAAAGATGCCACAAAAAAGAAAACTACAGGCCAATATCACTGATGAACATACATGCAAAAATCCTTAACAAAATTCTAGCAATCAGAATCCAACAACACATTAAAAAGATCATATACCATGACCAAGTGGGCTTTATCCCAGGGATGCAAGGATTCTTCAATATCTGCAAATCAATCAATGTAATACACCACATTAACAAATTGAAAATAAAACCCATATGATTATCTCAATAGATGCAGAGAAAGCCTTTGACAAAATTCAACATCCATTTATGATAAAAACTCTGCAGAAAGCAGGAATAGAAGGAACATACCTCAACATAATAAAAGCTATATATGACAAACCCACAGCAAACATTATCCTCAATGGTGAAAATTGAAAGCATTTCCCCTAAAGTCAGGAACAAGACAAGGGTGCCCACTTTCACCATTACTATTCAACATAGTTTTGGAAGTTTTGGCCACAGCAATCAGAGCAGAAAAAGAAATAAAAGGAATCCAAATTGGAAAAGAAGAAGTAAGACTCTCACTATTTGCAGATGACATGATCCTCTACATAGAAAACCCTAAAGACTCCACCAGAAAATTACTAGAAATAATCAATGACTATAGTAAAGTTGCAGGATATAAAATCAACACACAGAAATCCCTTGCATTCCTATACACTAATAATGAGAAAACAGAAAGAAAAATTAAGGAAACAATTCCATTCACCATTGCAACAGAAAGAATAAAATACTTAGGAATATACCTACCTAAAGAAACTAAAGACCTATATATAGAAAACTATAAAACACTGGTGAAAGAAATCAAAGAGGACACTAATAGATGGAGATATATACCATGTTCATGGATTGGAAGAATCAATATAGTGAAAATGAGTATACTACCCAAGGCAATTTATAGATTCAATGCAATCCCTATCAAGCTACCAACAGTATTCTTCACAGAGCTAGAACAAATAATTTCACAATTTGTATGGAAATACAAAAAACCTCGAATAGCCAAAGCGATCTTGAGAAAGAAGAATGGAACTGGAGGAATCAACTGGCCTGACTTCAGGCTCTACTACAAAGCCATAGTCATCAAGACAGTATGGTACTGGCACAAAGACAGAAATATTGATCAATGGAACAAAATAGAAAGCCCAGAGATAAATCCACGCACATATGGACACCTTATCTTTGACAAAGGAGGCAAGAATATACAATAGATTAAAGACAATCTCTTTAACAAGTGGTGCTGGGAAATCTGGTCAACCACTTGTAAAAGAATGAAACTAGACCACTTTCTAACACCATACACAAAAATAAACTCAAAATGGATTAAAGATCTAAACATAAGACCAGAAACTATAAAACTCCTAGAGGAGAACATAGGCAAAACACTCTCTGACATACATCACAGCAGGATCCTCTATGACCCACCTCCCAGAATATTGGAAATAAAAGCAAAAATAAACAAATGGGACCTAATTAACCTTAAAAGCTTCTGCACATCAAAGGAAACTATTAGCAAGGTGAAAAGGCAGCCTTCAGAATGGGAGAAAATAGTAGCAAACGAAACAACTGACAAACAACTAATCTCAAAAATATACAAGCAACTCCTACAGCTCAACTCCAGAAAAATAAATGACCCAATCAAAAAATGGGCCAAAGAACTAAATAGACATTTCTCCAAAGAAGACATACAGATGGCTAACAAATACATGAAAAGATGCTCAACATCACTCATTATCAGAGAAATGCAAATCAAAACCACTATGAGGTACCATTTCACACCAGTCAGAATGGCTGCGATCCAAAAGTCTACAAATAATAAATGCTGGAGAGGGTGTGGAGAAAAGGAACCCTCTTACACTGTTGGTGGGAATGCAAACTAGTACAGCCACTGTGGAGAACAGTGCGGAGATTCCTTAAAAACTGGAAATAGAACTGCCTTATGATCCAGCAATCCCACTGCTAGGCATACACACTGAGGAAACCAGAAGGGAAAGAGACACGTGTACCCCAATGTTCATCGCAGCACTGTTTATAATAGCCAGGACATGGAGGCAACCTAGATGTCCATCAGCAGATGAATGGATAAGAAAGCGGTGGTACATATACACAATGGAGTATTACTCAGCCATTAAAAAGAATACATTTGAATCAGTTCTAATGAGGTGGATGAAACTGGAGCCTATTATACAGAGTGAAGTAAGCCAGAAGGAAAAACATCAATACAGTATACTAATGCATATATATGGAGTTTAGAAAGATGGTAACAATGACCCAGTGTACGAGACAGCAAAAGAGACACTGATGTATAGAACAGTCTTATGGACTCTGTGGGAGAGGGAGAGGGTGGGAAGATTTGGGAGAATGACATTGAAGCATGTAAAATATCATGTAAGAAACGAGTTGCCAGTCCAGGTTCGATGCACGATACTGGATGCTTGGGCTGGTGCACTGGGACGACCCAGAGGGATGGTATAGGGAGGGAGGAGGGAGGAGGGTTCAGGATGGGGAACACATGTATACCTGTGGCGGATTCATTTTGATATTTGGCAAAACTAATGCAATTATGTAGAGTTTAAAAATAAAATAAAATAAAAAATAAAAAAAATAAAACTATGCCTTTCCCCCGCCCTGACTTCCCCTTAATCACATTCTCCTCATGTCATCCCCTCATGTACTTTTGAGATCTAGCTGCAATAAAAAGTTGTGTTAGGGATACATTTAGTTTGGATTTGTTAAGATAAGCTTTTTTTTTTAATCTACAGACACTTCTGTATACAGTTATTGCTAGACATTCTTGCATGGAGTGGCTTTAGAAAAGTTCCTAACCACTCACTTCACTGACTTACCCAGCTTAGTGACATGAGATTCAGGACCTACAGTTATCTTACAATAAGAGCACTATCTGTCTCACTCAGAAGTATTGTGTAGAGAGAAGAAATATTTGAAATTTGGGGATCCAGAAATTATCCTGTGGATAATTCTTCTAGTCATTAGACTTGTAATATTTAGCATTCATTTGGCTGATAATTAGAGCATTTATTTAGCTGAATATTGAAATATTTGAGACATAATGGTGCCTAGTCAAAATATAAGTTCTCCCTTGCCACAAAAATGTAACATATATGATTATAAATAATTCATATTTTTTATATAGAAACTGAATGAAATTGAATTATCAGAATTTTTCACATAGACCACAAGCTTAAAGCTGTACTACATATAGTAAGTACGTCCATATGTGATTTTGTGTTTTATATATCCCAATTTGCCATAATAAAGAAAACAACAGTTGATCAACCAGCTAGAACAAAGACTAACTTATCTTTCTTTTCCTTATTTATGATATTATCTTACAAAATCATTGTCTTATAACAGGTGATATCAAAGAGTTCACAGCCAAAGTGTCTCAAGCAGTTGATTGATTAAAATTAGTATCTTATTATTACTTTTTCTTAGACTTGGTAATGTTTATAGTTTTTGCAGCTTTTTAAAATCTGCAATGTGTTTTGGCTTCTTTTCTCGTTCTAAAGAAATACTCATTTTGTATCTAATTTGGAATGAGTAGTTTTGTATTTTTTTAAAAAAATGATCCCATAATACTTGGGTCAAATTCTACTATCTTCCCACTTTCAAATCCACATCCACTCTGTCTAGGAGTCCAGGTATTCCTGCCTTAGTTCAGTTCAGTTCATTTCAGTTGCTCAGTCGTGTCCGACTCTTTGCAATCCCATGAATTGCAGCACGCCAGGCCTCCCTGTCCATCACCAACTTGCAGTGTTCACTCAAACTCATGTCCATCGAGTTGGTGATGCCATCCAGCCATTTCATCCTCTGTCGTCCCCTTCTCCTCTTGCCCCTAATCCCTCCCAGCATCAGAGTCTTTTCAAATGAATCAACTCTTCTCATGAGGTGGCCTAAGTATTGGAGTTTCAGCTTTAGCATCAGTCCTTCCAATGAACACCCAAGACTGATCTCCTTTAGAATGGACTAGTTGGATCTCCTTGCAATCCAAGGGACACTCAAGTGTCTTCTCCAACACCACAGTTCAAAAGCATTAATTCTTCGGTGCTCAGCTTTCTTCACAGTCCAACTCTCACATGCATACATGACTGGAAATACCATAGCCTTGACTAGACGGACCTTTGTTGGCAGAGTAACGTCTCTGCTTTTTAATATGCTATCTAGGTTGGTCATAACTTTCCTTCCAAGGAGTAAGCGTCTTTTAATTTCATGGCTGCAGTCACCATCTGCAGTGATTTTGGAGCCCAGAAAAATAAAGTCTGACACTGTTTCCACTGTTTCCCCATCTATTTGCCATGAAGTGATGGGACCAGATGCTGTGATCTTAGTTTTCTGAATGTTGAGCTTTAAGCCAACTTTTTCACTCTCCTCTCTCACTTTCAAGAGGCTTTTTAGTTCCTCTTCACTTTCTGCCATAAGGGTGGTGTCATCTGCATATCTGAGGTTATTGACATTTATCCCAGCAATCTTGATTCCAACTTGTGCTTCTTCCAGCCCAGCGTTTCTCATGATGTACTCTGCATAGAAGTTAAATACGCAGGGTGACAGTATACAGTCTTGACATACTCCTTTTCCTATTTGGAACCAGTCTGTTGTTCCATGTCCAGTTCTAACTATGCTTCCTGACCTGCACATAGGTTTCTCAAGAGGCAGGTCAGGTGGTCTGGTATTCCCATCTTTTTGAGAATTTTCCACAGTTTATTGTGATCCACACAGTCAAAGGCTTTGGCATAGTCAATAAAGCAGAAATAGATGTTTTTCTGGAAGGTATGTATTAATGTTAACTCTGTCTACTTCTCCCCACCACCACGACTTCCGTTTGTAAATATTCTCACCTCGCATCTGACCAACAGCGCCAGCTTCTCTTTCTTGGGCAGAAATATCTTAATTTAGTGTAGCCAAATCTACTGCTTCTTCTGTTTGTTTTTAAGACTTTACTGTCTTGCTTTCTCCATTCCAAGGAGAAAAGTCTCTTAATTTTTCTTTTTGTCTTGTAATTTTTTTACACTTATATCTTTAGCCATTGTAGAGTACTTTTATATTCTTCTAAATAACTAACCAGGAAGGCTGACATCTTTTTAGAAAGAAAAGTTTTTTGTCCTAAATCAAAATACGAACTTTATCATTTATTATGTTCATTTTAGATTTTGTTTTATACCAGGTATCTATTTGTCTTATTAGTATGGTAGTACATGGAGCTTTTATTACAGTATATTTGGAGCACTTTTAATATCTGATTGAGTATGTCCTTGATATCTTTTTTAATGAAAAGTTATTATACATTCTTTTTTCCATATGAATTTTTGACCAATCAAAAAAATTATGCTAAGATTCTGATTAGAACTGCAATAAATGTATGTATTATTAATAAATAGGAAGTTCTGTCTCTTCAATTTCAGATCTTGTTTTATGTCCTTCAATAAACTGTTATCATTTGCTTCATTTAGATATAATTATTGTCTTCTTAGATTTATTTTGGTAATTTTTATTTTCTATTGTGCTTATGAATGGGATGTTTCCTGTTTCAGTTTCTAATTACATAATATTCATAGAAAGAAAAGCTATTAATTTTGCATCTGGCTACTCACATTACCAAATTCTCTTATTAATGCTCACAGATAGTTTGCAGAATATCTTCTATTTTCTAAATATAAAGTCATATCAACTGGAAATACAGTACTATCTTTTCATTCTTGTTTTTTACACTGCTTCTTTATTTTTTAGCCTTATCAGTCTCCAAAATGTGTTGCATATTAGTGATAATAGCAGAAATCCCTATTATGTTACTGATTTTATTTTTTTTTTAATTTTTTTGAATGTTAAATTTTTTTTTTAACTTTGCAATATTGTATTGGTTTTGCCATATATCACTGTATATAATGTGGTTGTTGGGTTTAGGGAAAGCTTATTAAAAAATCTTATTTAGTAGGTGGTGCTGTAGACTGAATTATGTCACCTCGTAATTCATATGTTACACATATGTAACTCCTTATGTGACTTTATTGCAGATAGAGACTTTGTAGTGTTTAAGGATACATGAGATCAGAAGGGTAGATCCCTGTCTGCTGGAACTGGTGCCTTATAAGAAAAGGAAGGAACACCGAAGCTGGCTCTCTCTCTTTCTGCTGTGTGAGGACACAGTGAGAAGTTAGCCATCTGCTAGCTAGGAAGACAGACCTTATCAGAACCCAACTATACTCATACCCTGATTTCAGACTTCCCTCCTCTAGAAGTGTGGGAAAATAAATTCCTCTTGTTTAAAGCCTCTCAGTCTATGGTGTTTTATTTTGTCAGCTAAGTCTGACTTAACATAGATAGTTATCCCCTTTTCTCTCCTAATTGAGAATTTATTGGTGTAAATGCAACCTTATGAAGCCATAAGATATGATAAACATAGTCATGACATTGTCCTCTAGACCAGCAGTTCTCAACTTCAGTGATTTGTATCTTTCAGGATATTTAGCAATGTCTAGAGACTTTTTTGGTTGTCACAACTAAGAGAGTATTGTATGCTGCTGGTGTCAAGCAGGCAAAAACCACGGATGCTGCCAAATATCTTATAATGGTGGAGAGTGCCACACAACAAAGATTTATCTGGTTCAAAATGTCAACAGTGACAAGGTTGAAAGACTTTGCCTAGCCAAGCGCCTAAAAACTCCTGTATCCTAGAGGGAGAGAAAAGGAATAAAGTTTCTCAAAACTACCTATGAAATGCCTCATTGCCTGAGACACAGAGGTGCCAGGCTGGGGGAGGTGAAGCAATGATCCTCAGAGCACTGGTAATTGGTGGAGCAGGACTGCTCACTCGGCTGGCTCTAGAAGTAGAGGTCAGTAGTAGGTTTTGGTATCAGGCTGCAGGCCAGTGATGCTGAAGGTCTCCATGCCTGTTATCATTGGCACGTGTCCTTCAGGTAGAACACAGGCTGGGCAGGCAGAGAACTGGTTTTTTTTTAGTAGCGCATGAACTGGCCCATACCATATCCTCCTCTGGCTGCCAAGACCTGCTATAGAGCTTTCTCTTACTCCTAATTTGACTTAGAATTTTTCTTATAAATGACTAATGAACTTTATCAAATACCTCTATGGCAATCATTGACAGAATCACATGGTTTTTCTCTTGTAATGTTTGGTATGTTCAATCATCTTGATAGATATCTTCATTTCAAAACGTAAAACATACAAATTCTTTTAAATTGCATTGGATTTTTTTACTAAGGCTATTCTAACTTTATTTGAAAAGTTTTCATGTTTTTTCTACAGTCTAGAGTTGGTGGACTAAAAAAAATATGTATGTATATATATTCACTAGTGTTAGAAAGAATTCATGTCTAAAACCATCTGTGTGTCTTTTAAATTATCAATTTTTAACCTTTGTGATTTATTTTGTAGCCAGTTTTGAAACAATTTTGGTCTTGTACCAATTTTGGTCATTTCTGTCTTTTAATAGTTTATTGATTTGCCTAGCTTCTTCTGGTTTATACTCTAGTAGTCAGAGTAATCTTTTCAAAACCAAAGTTAAATCATGTCACTGTTTTGTTTAAAACTCTACTCAGTAAATACCATAAAACAAAATTTGAACTCTTTACTGTGCTTTCAAGGCTCCTAATGATTTTAGGTCTTATCCATTACAACTCTTTCTTGTGGTACTCTTTCCTTTACCATTTCATTTCACACATAGTAATGGACTGCCTGCTTCTCAAATATAGGACTCTCTTTCTTCAGGGTCCTTTTTATGGGCTTTCCCCTTTGCCTGGAAAGTTCTCCATGCCTTCCATATTTCATATCAGTTTTTACCTTTCTTTCTTCCTAATTCAGTTTTTTAATTTACCACATCAGAGGCATTTCCTGGCCACCTCATCCAAGTATATTTCCTCTCACCCCAAGACCCACCCTGTTACCCAAAGTAGGCAGAGATTTTCTCTTTCCCAGCAGTCACAAAGACTCAAAGTCAGCAGCCACCCAAATAGTGGGTTGGCCCAAAATTTCATTCAGGTTTCCATACTATGTTTATGGAAAACTTTAACGAACTTTTTGGCCAACCCAATACATTTTCCTCCCAAGGGAAAACTCATATATTGTGTTGGTCACTAAGAGAATTATCTCCCCACTTTTCTACCTTATTTTGTAAGCACCTCATGGTTTCAGAGCCCAAAGGTTATAACAGAATCCCAAATGAATTTGTTTAAAATAATTTCTGCCACTGAGAACTTTTAATTCCTTTTGACTCTGTAGACAAACACTTGTATGCAATCACATATGAATGCCAGGAATAATTTAGAATTGTAGCCATTTAGGAATTTATATGTGTACAAGAACACTAATGTTCAGAAAAAGGGGAAGGGAGAAATTACATTTTTGATCAAGGTATCAACTACTTTTTATAAAAAAAAAAAATAGTATCTCCAAATGGCTTGCTGAGAAATACTATTTGGCAAGATATTTCTCAATCTGGCTTATGTTGCCTGTTGTAATTTTACTAAGCCTAACATTTTAACGTTTTTGAATGTATTCCCAAAGATCTTTAATGATCGATGAATCTTTAAAAAATCAGTCAATAAATATGTAACAAAAATGGGCCACTAAAGGAATGCTGAAAATTCACAATATGAACAATGAAGAAATAAGCCCATGTGCTATTACTGAGTAGATACAACTGCTTTGAAAAAGATTTCACTGACCAATTTTAACATGAAATTATTGCCAAATTCAGTTAATGTGTCTCTTTTCCCACCATATAAACTTTTTGAAAATAGAACCCACCCTGAATAGGAAATTTTCCAAGGAATAGGAAATATCAAAACCCAAAAGTAAGTGAATACAAGATAGGCCAGTTCATATTCATGGACATTCTGTATTGGTGTGGATAGCATCTGCTAGCATGTACCAACTAAATATTAACATTTTCCTGTTTTCTGGATATAAGTGGTCCAGACTTTGAATGTAGATTCCTTTTATTGTCACCTCAGACTGGGCAATATTCTTGCTTTTAAAATGCTGAAATTCGCTTCTCAGTGAACTTCAAAAGAGGGAGAGCCACCCTACAGCAGATGCTCTCCTGCTAACTCAGAATCATTCATGGGAGTTGTCAATTTGTTCTTCCAAAAATATCGAGCACGATGAGAAGAAAGCAAATGTTTTTGCTATCAAGACATAGACATTTGGTCAGAGCAATAAAATAGCCTCCAATGCCAAAAAGTAATAAAGAAAATGTGGAATGAGTAACTTCCAAAAGTTATGGAAATAATTTGACTGTGTCTTACTACATGATAAAAACTGACACGATTCCTAACTACCCACAGATGGAAGCGCTCCTCACACCACGTGTTCAAGCAAAGTCATCCTTACAGGCCTTACAACTGTGGTGCAGCCAGGAATTTTGTCTGTTTCAAAACCATTATGTATGTATATAAAATGTGTATCCATGTGTGGTTAGTTTCTAATGGTGGTGATTAGTTTGCTTAAAGCCAATACAAATTCTCTTATAGCAAATGTTACATATTTAAAAGATGACTTCATAGGGCCTCAGGGGGGATCTATGAATATAATTGTTTCTAATCTAGTTGTAGTTCCCTGGGCTATATAGGTAAAGGGATAAAACGCACATTTTACACTCAATTAACAGTGTATATCAAATAGGCATTCACAATCTGCTTCTGCCACACAATCAACCCTTATTTTCTTTGCTGAAAATGGGAATTAGTACAGTTACAGAAGATACGGATAGAAACCCCACAGAATGCAAATTCAGTTTTTATTTACATAAAACCTCATTGGTGTGAAAAGTATTATGATCAACTGGTTTAAATAGGATTGGAGAAGCTGGGAAGAAAAGAGGGAAAAAACTATTTCTGTAGGCCATGTAGTGTGAGGAAAAGGGGTGGATTTGAGTCCAGGACACCTGGATTTGAATTATGGTTCCTGAATTACGTGTTACATTGAGAGGTTTCTTAATCGAAGTTTCCTGCTTTGTAAAATTGGGATAATAAAACTTCATAGAGATATGATAAGAGTTAAAGGAAATAATGAATCCAGAATGGTGACGTGTGGGATACATGGTGGACATTCAGTAAATCAAAGATACTATTATTTATTAAGTGCCTTCTACCTGCTAGGTGCTTTTTATATGTTGTCTCATTTAAACCTTAAATTTGACTCTCTGGTTTTGCTGTAAATTGAAGTTGCCTGGATTAAAAATTATTGGTGACTACCTCTTATTCCCAGACATTCTGAGGTGTGACTATCAGTTTTGAATATTAAAAAGCTCACCAGGTGATTCTAATGTATAGCAAAGTTTAGAAACCACCACCTTACAGCAGTGCAATGAGCTAAGTACTAGCATATCCATTTTCGAGTAAAGAAAATAGAATTGGGGGATTGATTTACTCAAGATCACATAGTCGACCTACTTCATGCATCGAATTTGCACTGGTCATCTATTTTACATTAGGTAATGTACATGTTTCAATGCTACTCTCTCAAATCATCCCACCCTTGCCTTCTCCCACTGAATCCAAAAGTCTGTTTTTCACATCTGTGTCTCTTTTGCTGCCTTGCATGTAGGATCATAGGTACCATCTTTCTAAATTCCATATATATGTGTTAATATAGAGTATTTGTCTTTCTCTTTCTAACTTACTTTATTCTGTATAATAGGCTCCAGTTTCATCCACCTCATTAGAACTGACTCAAATGTGTTCCTTTTCATAGCTGAGTAATATTCCATTGTGTATATATACCACACCCTCCTTCTCCATTCATCTGCCAAAGGACATCTAGGTTGCTTCCATGTCCTAGCTATTGTAAAATAGTGTTGCAATGAACACTGGGATACATGTGTCTCTCTCAGTTCTGGTTTCCTTGTAGTCTATGCCCAGCAGTGGGGTTGCTGGGTTGTAAAGCAGCTCTATTCCCGGTATTTAAGGAATCTCCACACTGTTTTCCATAGTGGCTGTACCAGTTTTCATTCCCACCAATAGTGTAAGAGGGTTCCCTTTTCTCTGTACTCTCTCCAGCATTTGTTGTTTGTAGACTTTTTGGTGATTGACTTTCTGACTGGTGTGAGATGATACCTCATTGTGGTTTTGACTTGCATTTATTTAATAGTGAGTGCTGCTGAGTATGTTTTGTATTTATTAGCCATCTGTATGTCTTCTTTGGAGAAATGTCGGTTTAGGTTTTTTTTCCCACTTTTTGATTGGGTTGTTTGTTTTTCTGGTATTGAACTGCATGAGCTGCTTATATATTCTGGAGATTAATTCTTTGTCGGTTGTTTTGTTTGCTATTATTTTCTCCCATTCTGAGGGCTAGCTTTTCGCCTTGCTTATA
The DNA here is from genome assembly GCF_027580195.1 of Bos mutus. NCBI lineage: Eukaryota > Metazoa > Chordata > Mammalia > Artiodactyla > Bovidae > Bos > Bos mutus. The sequence goes on along the minus strand of NC_091624.1, from coordinate 71,318,240 downwards.
GTTTCCTTCATTGTGTAAAAGCTCTGGGAAAACTGAGATAGAGTGGGGAGGGAGGTGTGAGGGGGAATCTGCATAGGGGAGACACATGTATACCTGTGACCAATTCATGTTGATGTATGGTAAAAAATCATCACAATATTGTAAAGTAATTATACTCCAACTAAAATAAATTAATTTTTTAAAAAATCTCATAGTTAATGATTGGCTATGTGGATATGGGGGAAATGATCTTGATGTATTATTTTATAGTAGTACTGGGTCATCAAAACAAAAAAGAGTTACAAAATAATATGTAGAGTTCAGTGCTAATTTTTTCTTACTTAAAAAGTTAATCATATGTGTAAAAAGACTATAAATATGTTTATCAAATACATTTGTGAAAAATTTGTGGGCAGTAGGGAGAAGATTATGTTTTTTGCATGGTTATGATTCTTCAAGTGTTCAACAAAGAATATTCATCACTATTTTAATGAGAGAAAAAAAGTATAAATGGATCAGAAAACTGAAGAAGTAATAGGCTTATAAGTTCAAGGATGAACATCTTTAATTTGAGGGGCCTGAAGAACATTCAGATGATACCCAAAGGATGGAGGAATGGCATGATTCTGAAGCCTAGAATAGAGGTGTGACTACATATATGATTTTTTTCTTGGAAATATCTGTTAGATCTGAAATTATTGTCAACCTTCCGCCAATAGTAAGGTAGTAAGGAATTATAAAATTCTTACTAATATAACATCAGGGTTTGTATCCTTTCCTTTTAATTTCCTCTCCCAACATCTTACCTTAGCCCTGAATAACTCATGACTTGAAAATCTATAACTTTTAAGCTGATCTCTTATATTCTAGGCTATCTTTCAATCTGCTCTGTATAACTCTGCAATAGTACCTATAAAGCTCTAGTAACTCTTCTTAAAGACACAGTTGGCTTCCCATTGTCCACTGAATGAAAATAGAATTTCATAGACAAAAATTCAAGACTTTCTTTAATATAACCCTTGCTGTTGGTTTTTTCACCCTAGTCTCCTAGGAAACCTGATTATTTGCTCAAATACATCTTTTATCTGTCCACTTTACTTCTGCCCTTCACTTGTGCCTCTCTCTGTTCCAAATGCCCCTCTGTAATGCACCTTTTAAAATTCTGCCCATTCTTTGAAGCTCATGGTTGTCCAGGAAAGCTCTGTAATTATCCCCTATTATTCCCTTTGGAAGTGGTCATAGCTCTGTGCAAATTTCACACTCACCTGTATCACTTACATGGCATTTATCCCCCACCTGGAATGTGGTTTACTATTTACAAATCACTTCACAATCTATGCTCATTTAATTCTCATAAACAATACTGGAATAGGTAGACACCAGATCACCATCCATTTCTAGAATTTTGTTCATCTTTAAAAACTGAAACTGCATCTGTTAAAGAATAACACTCTGTTCTCTCCTCTCCCAGCCCCTGGCAATCACCATTTCTACTTGTCTCTACAAATTTGACTACTATATTTATTTCATGTAAGTGGAGTCATACAGTATTTGTCGTTTTGTGACTGGCTTATTTCACTTAGCATAATGTCTTCAAAGTTAATCCATTTTGTAGCAAGTGTCAGAGGTTCCTTCTTTTTTAAGGCTGAATAATATTCCACTGTGTGTGTATACCACATTTTGTTTATCCGTTCGTCTGTCAGTGGTCACTTGGGTTACTTCCAGCTTTTGGATATTGCCATTAATGCTATTATGAATGTGAATGTACAAATATCTGCTTGAGTCCTGGTTTCAATTCTTTTGGATATATACCTAGAGGTGAAATTACTAGATCATATGGTAATTCTGTTTTTAAGTTTTTGAGGAACCACCACACTATTCTTCACACTGGCTGCACCATTTTGTATTCCTACCGTCAGTGCACAGACTTTCCAATTTCTCCACATGCTCACCAACACTTATTATTTTCTGTTTTTTATTTTGACAATAGTCATCCTAGTGGGTATCAAGTGAGTCTCTAGCATTTTGAGGATTAAAAACAGGAGTTAAACCCAGGGGCCAAGGAGGTTATTATAAATAACTGCCTTTTAAGACAGTATATGGTATGCCAGACAGTCAGCCTCAGGTCCAAGAAATGGGAGAAAGTGGCTGACTCAGGGACCATTTGTAGAGCCTATGGCTTCTCTTGGCTCCCCAGGTGGTGCTAGTGATCAGAGGAGCCTGGCAGGCTACAGTCCATGGGATCACAAAGAGTCAGACATGACTGAATGACTTAGCAAGCATGGCTTCTCTAATAGGACAGTTGCTACTCAGCTCCAATAGATTAGAGTTTTTGTATATCTTCATACATTACATAAGATCTTTTGTTCTTTTAAAAGCACTGAGTAATATATTTGAATTTTGAACCCTTGACAAGCCAATAGTCTTTAGGTAACTAGGTTTGAATGTAAGGATGCCAATATAGGATCTCGGGTATGCATAGAAGCCTTCCCACATTTTTGGGTGAGAGTCATACTAGTAGGCAATAGAGAAGAAATTCTGGCTCCATGAAGCAGTGAGTGCTGAAATTCAGTATCTGTGTGCTAAGTCACTTCAGTCATATCTGACTCTTTGTGACCCCATGAAGCCAGTCAGGCTCCTCTGTCCGTGGGATTTTCCAGGCAAGAATACTGGAGCAGGTTGCCATTTCCTCCTCCAGGGGATCTTCCCGACCCAGGGATGGAACATGTGTCTCCTGCCTTGCAGGTGGATTCATTACCACTGAGCCAACAGGGAAGCCTGAAATTTAGTGACTAGAAGATGGACAGTATGACAGCTGAGCGGAGAAGGCAATGGCACCCCACTCCAGTACTCTTGCCTGGAAAATCCCATGGAGGGAGGAGCCTGGTAAGCTGTAGTCCGTGAAGGGTTGGACACGACTGAGTGACTTCACTTTCACTTTTCACTTTCCTGCATTGGAGAAGGAAATGGCAACCCACTCCAGTGTTCTTGCCTGGAGAATCCCAGGGATGGGGGAGCCTGGTGGGCTGCCGTCTATGGGGTCACACAGAGTCAGACACGACTGAAGCGACTTAGCAGCGGCAGCAGCATGACAGCTGAGAGCTGATGGCTAAGAGTTCAAATACTTTGGGCTTCTACTTAGCAAGGTATAGAAAGGTCATACTGGGAGTTTGCCTTTCCAAAGAATTTGAAAAGCATATCTTCACCCTGCTTTTGTGTTTTAGACATAACTGCTGGTCAAGGCTACTATTAACATTCTGCTGCAAATGCCCTTTTGTACAAGTCAGCACTAGGGGATAGTGCTGAGAGAGACTAAAATTCTCTCAAGATACAGAGAAGCATGTGGGACCACTGGGAAAGCATTATAGAAGAGGCTGGGTAATGTATGTGTATGTGGGGACCACGACAGTGATCTCCGGTATTTGCCCTTGGGGAAGGACTGTCTCTTATTTAGTTACGTGCAGAACTGTGGAGCAGGGGTTGGTGAAACTTCTCTGCAAAGGGCTAGATGGTAAGCATCTTAGGCTCCATGGGCCAGTTACAGACTCTGTCACATGTTCTTCTTTGTTTTTTAATAATCTCTTAAAAATATAAATAAACTTTCTTAGCTTGCAGGCCACAGAGAACAGTCCATGAGCCAAATTGGATCCACAGGCTGTAGTTTGCCAACCAGGATGTTAAAGGGACATCCGTCACATTGTGTGATCCTTGCTTTTCTAGTACACTGTTATGAGCCATTTGGGAAAGAAATGATTCCTTGCATCTATCACAATTTCTGACATAGTGTCTTGTAAATATTCAGGCTCAACAAATACTGGTAAGTAAATGAATTCATGAATCAGAAGGGAGTTTTCAAGTATTTTCAGCAAAGTGGTGCTATGATGAATCAGTTTTAGGATATAACCTTATTACAGTTTAGAGGTAAAAGGGAGCAGGGACCATTTCCTTTTTCTCTGTACGTAAAAGAGGCTGGAGTGGTTCTGTAGAGACTTGGTGAGAGGCAATGGTAATGGCACCTGTATTTCATGGAAAGAACAAAAATGATAAGCATTGAAAACCCTGTGATAACAATACAGATCTTAGATTTTTTTTTAATGTCCCAAATTCATGGTAGACACAAACATTGGGGAAAGCTGACTTCCACAAAATTAAATGTAGTATGTTTCCAATGAGCACATTGTTGTATATACTGTCTTTGTGAAACATGTGTTTTAAACAGGAATTTTAATGGTGTTCTTGAAAGTGAAAGTGAAACTAAAAGGTGCTCAGTTGTGTCGGGCTCTTTGCAACCCCGTGGACTATACATTCCATGGAATTCTCCAGGCCAGAATACTGGAGTGGGTAGCCTTTCCCTTCTCCAGGGGATCTTCCGAACCAGGGACTGAACCCAGGTCTCCTGCATTGCACGTGGATTCTTTACCAACTGAGCCTCAAGGGAAGCCCATGGTGTTCTTAGCTTTCCAGTATAAAATGTAGAACTCCAATAAGGGTTTGAGAGCAGCATTTTATCTCTAGGTCAGTAAAATTATTTCCACTTAATAAATTTCTTTTATTTGGCTTATGCTTGCAGTAGCCTGTACCACTCCCTGGCAGTATGTCATGGAGATAAATTAACATTTTCAGGCTCCTAGGATACCAGTGTTACACTGTCCTCAGCGGGGTGTACTATGTCTTGCAGAGTATACGGGCCTGAGTGTGTTATGAGGGGCCTCAAAAGTGTATATAACCTCAAAATATTTCATTATTTGCACTCAAGAGTGACATTAGGACTATAAAAAATTATTCCTTTGGGTTAAAGCACAAAATCTACCAGAGTATCCTGTTAAATGGAACACTTTAGAAGAGATAATGACATACTAATTAACCCATTATCATTAATTAAGAACCCAGGGAAGATCCATTTTTCAGATCACTAATCCTCCACTGCTCTGCTGAAGGGAAAGCTCTCCGAGCACAAGATTTAATGGTAAAGGAGTTACAATGACCCAGCACCTACAGGGAAGGAACTGGGTAGGGTTGAAATAAGGATGCCAGAAAGTGAAGACAGATGGGAAGTGACTTGGACAAAGTCTCAAGTTTATTTTTTAATGTTTATTATTATTTTTATTAAACTATAGTTTATTTACAATATGAGTTTCAGGTGTACAGCATAGAGAGTCAAGACTTTTGTGGGTGAGGAAGAATAGAAAAGAAAACTGTGCTGAGAGAAGCAAGAACATACAACGTATACAGGTACCTCCTTCACAGTCAACCAGATTCAGCTCTGGTACCATAAGTGCTATGGAACTTTTACTTAGTCTCCTCGGGTAGAACTTTTACTTAGTCTCCTCACAAGAGAGACTAGAAATTTCAGAAATAGAAACAAGCTAGTTTCTTAATGGATTCTTAAGAGCTATAAGGACCTATTATAAATATTGCACCGTTCTAGGTATTATTAGAAAGATGAGGAGGGAAAGACACTAACATGTTCTAAGCATATAGTCATTCTTTAGTTACCTCATTCTTTAGTTACTCATTCTTTAGTTACCTCATATGATTCTTCCAACCACCCTGTGAAAGAGGTAGTAATCCTATCATTACACATGAAAAATTTAGTGTCACTAAATTTTTCATTTAAAAATTTAGTGTATGTGACTTGTACATACACTAAATGTGATACACATGTATCATTACACATGAAAAATTTAGTGTCACTAAATTTTTAAATGAAAAATTTAGTGTATATGACTTGTACAAAGTGTAAAGTTTCTTATGTTTTATTATTCTTGTAGTATAGTTGATTCACAATGTTAGTCTCAGGTTCAATGTTTATATATCTTAGTACTCTATTTAAATTTATTACAAAAAAATCTGCTTTATGTTTAATTCTAAAAGGAATAGATAGTTGTATATTGTGATGTAATAAATATTGAATAAATTGTGAAAATATTTCCCTTGTGGTAGAAAAATTGCCAGCCACAATCTGTAATTAATTACCTGTACACTTTTGTGTATTATTGAGCAGTAAGACTAACATCCAAATATGCAGGTTGTCTTGGGACCAAACTGAAATATGTAAATGAAAGCAGAAGAAAGGTACATGGCATATTTTTCTCAGAATACAACTTTGATTAGAATAATAAAAAAGTTTTATTACAAAATAATGGATATGTTTTCCTGTGTTGTACAACATTAGTCATTTGTACATCTTAATCCTCTTCGTCTATGTTACCTCTTCCCCCACCCCTCTCCTCGTTGATAACCACTGGTATGTTCTCTGAATCTGTGTGGCTCATTTATAATATATATTCTTTTGTTTTATTTTTAGATTCCACATATAAGTGATAACATATAGTATTTGTCTTTGACTTACTTCCCTAAGCATAATACTCTCTAGGGACATCTACATGGTTGTAAATGGCAGAATTTCACTCTTTTTTTTATGACTGAATAATATTCCATTGTACAAAGTGTAAAGCTCAGAGCTCAATAACACTTGCTTGGTGTTAAGTACTATGCTGAAGATGTCTGCTGTTGCTGCTGCTGCTGCTAAGTCACTTCAGTCATGTCTGACTCTGTGCGACCCCATAGATGGCAGCCCACCAGGCTCCCCCGTCCCTGGGATTCTCCAGGCAAGAGTACTGGAGTGGGGTGCCATTGCCTTCTCCGGAAGATGTCTATGCATCTCTAAATGTTGAAATAGCTCGTGAAGCAGACATTACTAGTCTTTTGTTTGTTTGTTTTTTGGTTTGGGGGTTTTCTTAATAAATAAGTAATCTGATGCTCAGCCAGGTTAATTAATTTGGTCAAGATGAGTGAGGATGCTAGGATTCAAACATACACACACACAGTTTAAGTTCTGAGCCCTTAAACAAGTAGATTTCATTGCCTTTAGGATGAGCAGTTCCTGTCTTCCATCCTTGGAGCAGAGCTTTATATCCTACTACATAACACTGCATTCTATGTGAAATATATTATTTAATGCAAACCATACACTAGTATGAAAATGTAATAAACCTCCTTCCTTATGTTGCCCCCTTCCTCTTTTCTTTCTCTTCCCCCTCTTCCTCCTTCTTCTAAGGATCTAAACTTCATATGGGTATAGGCCCTCATTTCCAATTAGGGCTGGGTAGCCTGATGGGCTGCCGTCTATGGGGTCGAACTGAGTCGGACACGACTGAAGCGACTTAGCAGCAGCAGCAGCAGCATATTGAAAAGCAGAGACATTACTTTGCCAACAAAGGTCCATCTAGTCAAGGCTATGGTTTTTCCTGTGGTCATGTATGGATGTGAGAGTTGGACTGTGAAGAAAGCTGAGCACCAAGAATTGATGCTTTTGAACTGTGGTGTTGGAGAAGACTCTTGAGAGTCCCTTGGACTGCAAGGAGATCCAACCAGTCCATTCTGAAGGAGATCAGCCCTGGGATTTCTTTGGAAGGAATGATGCTAAAGCTGCAACTCCAGTACTTTGGCCACCTCATGCAAAGAGTTGACTCATTGGAAAAGACTCTGATGCTGGGAAGGATTGGGGGCAGGAGGAGAAGGGGATGACAGAGGATGAGATGGCTGGATGGCATCACTGACTCAATGGACGTGAGTCTGAGTGAACTCCGGGAGTTGGTGATGGACAGGGAGGCCTGGCGTGTGTGATTCATGGGGTTGCAAAGAGTAGGACATGACTGAGCGACTGAACTGAACTGAACAGAACTGAGGAAGGGATAGGGCTCTTCCCTGTAGCTCAGACAGTAAAGACTCTGTCTGCAGTTCAGGTGACCTGGGTTCAATCCCCAGGTTGGGCAGATCCCTTTGAGAAGGTAATGGCAACCCACTCTAGTATTCTTGCCTGGAGAATTCCATGGACAGAGGAGCCTGGCGGGCTACAATCCATGGGCTTGTAAAGAGTCGGACACAACAGAGAGACTAACTCTGCTACTTTTCTAGGAAGAGATAGAAGGGAGAATTCCTAACCACATTGATTAAAAGTCTCTTAGATCTATCCATGTCAGGTGAATAATCATTTCAGTCAGTCAGTTCAGTCGCTCAGTCGTGTCCGACTCTTTGCAAACTCACGAATCGCAGTACACCAGGCCTCCCTGTCCTTCACCAACTCCCGGAGTTCACTCAAACTTACATCCATCGAGTCAGTGATGCCATCCAGCCATCTCATCCTCTGTCGTCTCCTTCTCCTCCTGCCGCCAATCCCTCCCAGATTCAGAGTCTTTTCCAATGAGTCAACTCTTCGAATGAGGTAGCCAAAGTACTGGAGTTTCAGCTTTAGCATCATTCCTTCCAAAGAAATCCCAGGGCTGATCTCCTTCAGAATGGACTGGTTGGATCTTCTTGGAGTCCAAGGGGCTCTCAAGAGTCTTCTCCAACACCACAGTTCAAAAGCATCAATTCTTTGGTGCTCAGCTTTCTTCACAGTCCAACTCTCACATCCATACGTGACCACAGGAAAAACCATAGCCTTGACTAGACGGACCTTTGCTGGCAAAGTAATGTCTCTACTTTTCAATATGCTATGTAGGTTGGTCATAACTTTCCTTCAAAGGAGTAAGCGTCTTTTAATTTCATGGCTGCAATCACCATCTGCAGTGATTTTGGAGCCCCCAAAAAATAAAGTCTGACACTGTTTCCACTGTTTCCCCATCTATTTCCCATGAAGTGATGGGACCAGATGCCATGATCTTCGTTTTCTGAATGTTGAGTTTTAAGCCAACTTTTTCACTCTCTTCTTTCACTTTCATCAAGAGGCTTTTTAGTTCCTCTTCACTTTCTGCTATAAGGGTGGTGTCATCTGCATATCTGAGGTTATTGATATTTCTCCCGGCAATCTTGATTCCAGCTTGTGCTTCTTCCAGCCCAGCGTTTCTCATGATGTACTCTGCATATAAGTTAAATGAATAGGGTGACAATATGCAGCCTTGATGTACTCCTTTTCCTATTTGGAAACAATCTGTTCCATGTCCAGTTCTAACTGTTGCTTCCTGACCTGCATACAAATTTCTCAAGAGGCAGGTTAGGTGGTCTGGTATTCCCATCTCTTTCAGAGTAATCATTTAAATCAAATCAAATCCCTGACAGGTCTGTTTCCTTTCTCTCTATTTCCACACATGAAGTCTGTGTTCAAGAGGGAAGCAAATCCATCCTTTGGTGGCAGAAGAGGCTTCCGGAGCCCAAGTGGATATTTTGCCTGCCTTGTCTTCAGGTGTCCATGGTGACATGTGTCCCACTTGACAGTGGTACCAGATTGGCCCCTCCTATGAAGTTTGTGAGTGGTCCTTCCTTGACTCTAGATTCACTTCACTTCACCTCATCTACAGTGGTGTCCAGCAACTGGTTCTGTCATAGGGTACATGTGATGGCCATCAGACAGGCTCCTGGCATCAGAGATCTTTGGAAGTTCTGTCTTTGTATTCCCTCTGGTATAGTGGTAGCTTTCTCTAAAGCTTCTGCCTGAGGTCACCTTTCCCTGCAAGAAGCTTTTTGGTTAAGGGAAGATGGAAGTGATAGGCACCAGGGAGCTGGTCATTGGATGCATTACTTATGTGGCCTTCTTAAGACAACTTGACATTCAGAAATCCCTACCAAGCCAGCTCTGGCTCCAGTGCAAACCTGGGGATAATCTCCAGACTTACTACGCCATCATTTCTAACTGACAGGGGTAGGAATGGAAGGACTTCATGTCTGATACTGTGTCTCTGTAAATCAACATATTTACCCATATGAGTTGAAAACTTAGGCCTATACAAAATTCTGAACACAAATGTTTATAGCATCTTTACTCAGAATTTCCAAAAGTTGGAAGCAACCAAGATGTCCTTCAGTTGGTGAATGGATGAGCAAACTGTGGTATATCCACACAATGAAATATTATTCAGTGATAAAAAAAGGTGCTATCAAACCATGGAAAGCCATGAGGAATCTTAAATGCAGTTTGCTAAGTAAAAGAAATCAATATAAAAGGCTGCATACTATAAGATTTTGACTTAATGAAATTCTGAAGAAAACAAGAATATGGAAACAGTAAAAAGACTAACCCTTCTACTTTCACTTTTCAATCTTATCTCACACATATTTCAGATGTGGACTTTGATGCCAAGAGAAATCATATATCTCCCAAAGTCACATACGACTTATGGTAGATGAAAATCAACTCTCTTGATCTCCAGTGCTTTCTGATAGACGTCACACATGTTTTAGAAATGCACAGTAGAGGAGGGAGTTGTGTGTGTTGGGATACTTAGCAACAATAATAATAGCTATAGCTTACTGAGTGTTCACTGTGTGCCTGACAGTAGCCCTATTTATGCTTTGTTAGATATTGTCATTATCTATATTACTTTTGTTATTGGAAGAAAATCAATGAGGAGATTGTATTAATATTAAGGAAATTAATATTCAAAAATATTAATTACATTGAAAAAGTCCAACAAATTTGCACTAGTATGTGAAAAATCTGGATTCTACTTTATCCCCGTCTGACACCAAAGCTTGTGCTCTTGTACACTTTCTTTTAACTTCAAACAATTATTACTTCATTATTATGAAAATAATTCATTCTTAGAGTTAAAAAAATGTCTAAGTGTTATTTCAGTTAGGAGTGTGTTTGTCCACAATAGCTGGAAGACCCCTCCAACAGTGTAGAGAGATAGAAGCTTATGTGACTCACAGAACAAGACTAGGGATGGAGAGGCAGGTAGAAGAGGGCCATTCGTGGCAGCCCAGTGGTAAGCCCCAGGCTGCTTCTATTTTCCCCCTGCATCATCCTTAACATTTAGCTCTTTGTCCTCAGGATTGTCATATCAAGGTGGCCCAAAGACACTGTGTCTCCAGGTATTGCATCAACATTCCTGGTAGATAGAGGAAGGAAGCAGTTCTTTATTTAAAAAAAAAAAAAAAAAAAGCAGCTTTCCAAGAAACCCATATTTCCGTCTCATTGTCCAAAATTGTACCAGAAGGCTACCCTAACAGCAAAGGGATCCAGGAGAAATATTTGTAGAAAAACACACTGCCACCCTGAACAAAATTGGAATTGTGCTACAAAGAGTGAAGGGGGAATGAATTTGGGGTAGGCAACTAGCACTGTCTTCCACAAACATGATAAAAAGGTTTCCAGGTAAAACAGAAGTTCATTCTACTACTTCTGGCTATCATTTTCCCCCCGTGTAATTACCACAGTTGATTTTTCAGTCAAATTTAGAGGTCAGAGAGAACATGGATGGGAGGAGAGAATGGAACAGCTTTAATGATGCAAAAAGGGACATGTGCAAAGAAAAAAAAAATAGAGTTGAGCCTGAGCAAGTAAATTGAGGAGTACAAGGTGTGAATTGACAATGGGCCTTAAAGGTTAGGCAGAAAAGTTTGGCTGCTATTCAAAAAGACTAAGAAAGTTACTGTCGATTTTGAACAGAAGAGTGAAGTATTTCTATAATAAGAAAATACTTATTTGTTGTCATACTGAGATTCTTAATCTCTTTCCAAGTTGAGTCAATATAGTTATCAACACTTTGCTGCTTACCACCTCCAGAGCAACATGCCAGGGAATAGGAATAGACTGCTGGAGCATGATTCACCATTAATTAACAGTATTTTTTTTAGTGATTTATAAAAGACAAAGGAACAATTACCATTCAAGTAGAAATCTGTGTAGATATGAGTGTTTCTCCTTTTCTAGGTTGGTTCTGCTTCTAGTATCTTTTTAAAAGCCATATGGATATGGTTTAAGCTTTAAAATGATCAGCTATTTCCATTCAGGTGCATTGTAAGATTCATTAGAAAATACTTCCTTTCCCACTGCTCCAATGCCTCAGAGAATATCAGTTTTATATTTTCCACTTGCTTGAATTGTAGATGTCAGCAGCAGTAGAAAGGAATTTTATTTTCAGATGACATGACAAGGAGCTTACTTTTCTGAAATATTTTGAGACAGTGTCTGGTGCTGTTGGGAGCTTTCAGGACCCAAAGTCCCAGAATTCTTCAGAAAGTATGGAACTTGTTCTAATTCTTAAGCAATTTGAGCTTGTTAAGGAATCTCCTATTCTGTTAAGGGAGTAACTTCTCTGTGATTCTACCTGTGTGTGTGTATGTTTTATTTTTCCCTTCTGTAACAATGTGGTTTTGATGTACTGTGTTTTGGGACCATTTTAACATATGAAACTTTTAAATTTTACATTGATAAACTTTGATAGCAGTTAATCATATAGATAATATATTGATTAAATTGATATAAATATCAATTCATATCCCACCAACTTGCAACACATGACAGATTTGACCAAAGGCTGCACTGAATATTAACTTTGTATTATGTACACAAAATTGTAAATATTATTTCAGTGGAAATGTAATCTACTTAAGAAAACACATTTTTTGTCACTGTAAAATTACTAATAGCCATTTATATTTTTAAATATGCATAAAGGCCTACCTAGTAAGATTGTAGTAAAATAATATACTGCTGCTGCTAAGTCATTTTAGTCGTGTCTGACTCCTTGTGACCCCATGGACTGTAGCCCGCCAGGTTCCTCTGTCCATGGGATTCTTGTCCAGACAAGAATACTGGAGTGGATTGCCATTTCCTCCTCCAGGGGATCGTCTTGATCCAGGGATCAAACCACATTTCTTTGCTCTCCTGCATTGGCAGGTGGGTTCTTTACACTAGTGCTACCAGGAAGCACACACACACAAAATACAGTCTTTCTTAATTAAAAACAAAAGTTAAAGGAAATAAACAGCCTCATAATAAAAGTAAAATCTGTTAAAATAAAAGTAAAAGTAATAATAAAAAAGGAAATAAACAGCCTCATGCTGCTGCTGCTGCTAAGTCGCTTCAGTCGTGGCCGACTCTATGTGACCCCAAGGACAGAAGCCCACCAGGCTCCCCCGTCCCTGGGATTCTCCAGGCAAGAACACTGGAGTGGGTTGCCATTTCCTTCTCCAATGCATGAAAGTGAAAAGTGAAAGTGAAGTCCCTCAGTCGTGTCCGACTCTTAGCGACCCCATGGACTGCAGCCTACCAGGCTCCACCGTCCATGGGATTCTCCAGGCAAGGGTACTGGAGTGGGGTGCCATTGCCTTCCCTGAAACAGCCTCATAGTAAAAGTAAAATCTGTAAAAATAAAAGTAAAAATAAAAATACATAAATATTAGAGCTTCCAGGTTGGGACTCAGTGGAAAGTCTTTAAACAGAGAACTTGACAACACAGTCCTGCTTCTCAAGGTTTGTCTTTCCACTGATGCCTTGTTACTAGGCATGCTAGTAATCCAATGATGCTGCTACCACCAAACATCTAATCTCAGAGTTGAGCAGCTCCTCCTTTAACAGTCTGAATCTGAGCCAAAGCTGACGTGTGATTCTTTCTTTAAAATTAGGATACAGGATGCTTGGGGCTGGTGCACTGGGATGACCCACAGGGATGGTACAGGGAGGGAGGCGGGAAGGGGGTTCAGGATGGGGAACATGTGTACACCCGTGGTGGATTCATGTTGATGTATGGCAAAACCAATACAATATTGTTAAGTAATTAGCCTCCAATTAAAATAAATAAATTTAAATTACAAAAATAAATAAATAAAACCAGCTTGAACATCTGGAAAAAAAAAATTAGGAAACAGAGCCAGGACTGAGACATTAAAAAAAAACTTTTTTTTGGAGGAAAAAAGAAAAAGTGAAAGCTGGGTGATCTGACTTAGGAAATACAGTGTTTCCTGTAGATGTGGAACCCTAATCTGGTCAGGTAAAGGTAATTGCTGTGTCAGATAAACTCCAACAACTCAGGAGTTTGACACATCAGATGCATATTTCTTGCTCTCCCAAGGTGCTTTTCACTTTGTGCCTCAGCCCTCTTGGCACATTTTCCAAGGTCTCAGTGTTTGGCTACATCATGACAGATGAAGAGTACTGGACACTTGCCTCTGTGTATCAGGGGCTGGGGGGGCATTTATGAGCCATGGAGCATTTGCTGTGATGGTGGCCCTGGAGACAGAGGCAGGGGCTCCAAGGCTGCCTTCTACTTCTGCAGGTAACTAAACCCCACATTTGGAGGTGGAACTTACTCTATCCCACCTTAGGCAAGTTTGCTCCACGTTCTCATCACCCCTCTAAAACCTAGCAAGCTGTCCTAGTGAATTCTGTGGTCTGAACTGAATTGCTTCTGATGTCTTTCTCTCCCTTCTATTAGAAGTGCTGTAATTAGCTCACAAAAGGTTAAGCCATTTCTTTCATTTGTCTTTGCATTGTGAAGTTCTGGGTACATATTAATATTTTGTTAGTCTAGGCCGTTCTTCTTATTCAAAATAAAATCTTGAGTGATGTTGGACAATAATTCAGTCTGGAAGCAAATGAGTCAAAATTTCTCTGTGTTCCTTCACACCAAGAGTAAAATCACTTTGCTGCCCCTAGGCGTGTGGATGGAAGAACACAGAGCCTGAAAGAGTTTCCAAGCTGCTCTCATTGCATATAGATCTGCTTCTCACTTCATTCCTCTGGGTTTAGAGGTGCCTGTTTAATGGCTAATTTTCTTGAGCCCGGTTGAAACTGGATAACTGCCGCCTTCCCAATAGTATTTTTAAGTTTTTATTTCCTCTGTTTTTCCTTCCTTTGGAAACTTGAGTGATACTTAGTGGTGGGCTGAAATAAATGCCTAAAACTTACAATTTCAAACAATTGGTTGAAAAGCTCTTTGATCAAGTCACAGTTATTCTGAATCTAATACAGTCACTGAGGAGCAAAGTCCAAGGGGCCAACCATTCTCTTATATTCCACTAAAACCCCAAAACACAAAAGTTGGAAAATTAAGATAATAGTTTATGAAGGGCAGAGTTAGGAAAAACATTTTACTTTAATATACCATATATAATGGAAGTACTTGTCTTGGAGACTATAGTATGATAATGACTACCAGAAGAAAACAGATGGTTTAATAAAGTATAAAGACAAAGAAACTGTCTAGGTAAGAGAATATTCTGATTTTACTTTACTGATATCAGATTTTACTTTAAAAAAGTATACTATAAGGACAAAAGAATAACACAACAGGCTACATTAAGTTGACACTAATTTCCTTGGTTCAATACCCAGTATCCTTAATTATTGCTCCCTAGCAACTTGATGGACAGTAGTAATTAATTAATTAAATATTTACTTTAATTAATTAAAATTATAGTTTTGTAACAGATATTTGACCATTGATTTTTCAGAGCTCCTTAACTACTGGGAGAAACCAATAAATAAAAGATTATATTAGACAAGGATGGAGCCATGATGATGTAAACACAGTTACATGTGGAAAGGCATAGCAGATCAGCTTGAGGCATTGGTGAAGGTCAGTGGTGGTTGACAAGCTCAAACTTTAGCATTGGACTGCCTGGATTTAATTCCCCTCTTCACGTTTAATTGTTGTAGTACTGAGAGTTAAGTTGCTTCAGTCATGTGCAACCCCATGGACTGTGGCCTGCCAGGCTCCTCTGTCCATGGGACTCCCCAGGCAATAATACTGGAGTAGGTTGCCATGCCCTCCTCCAAGAGATCTTCCCCATCCAGGGATCAAACCCATGTCTCTTAAGTCTCCTGCATTGGCAGGCAGGTTTTTCACCAGGTGTGCCACCTGGGAAGTCAATTGTTGTAGGACCTGTGCAAACTGATTCAACTCTCTCAACATCAGTACCTTAATCTGTACCATGTGGAAAACAGAGGCACCTTTCCTAGTGAGATTTAAATGAGATTATGTATTGAAGCATCTTGCATAGTGCCTATGGATTATAAATGTTCAATTTATGTTGGCTAGTAGTATTTACAGAAGAGATGGTGCTTGGAATGGGTCTGTGGAATGAGTAGGAGTTACAGGACAGGGGAGTGGGAGACGCCACTCATAGGGAGGCCATGGGGTGGGATAGACACAGAGACACGAAACAGCATAGCATCTCCAGCTAACAGCGAGTAGTGTACACCTATTCTAATTTAATTTACCTTCCTTAAACCCAGCATGTCCTCACAGTTGACATGAAATATAATGAAAATATAATGAAATATAATGAAAATAACATTAAAAGTTTGTTACAAATGTTTGCTTTCACCTCAAGAATTCCTTCAAATGTACCTTCCTATCAACACTCCTCACTCTTTCTTAGCCTAGTTTGTGAATTCAATTTGGCTCCCTTCTCTGGTTTCTGCTTCTAATACAACTCATGGATTTGGATTGTTTACTGTAGACTGAACTATGCAATTCAGAGGTCACAACTCCTGGTCTCTGTGAACCCTAACAGGGTAAAATAAATATGCCTCACTACTGAACTCCAGCCATTCTCCAGGAAACTCCCCAACCTGGCCTGCCTCTGATGTTATACCACCAGATACAGAGGATGACTGAACAATTTTCTAGAGGGAAAGGACAGTGCCAAGTTATAATGAGCTATACGTGTTCAGGAATCTGAACATTTTCCTACAAACTACAAAGAACCACTAGAGAACTTTAAATAGAGGAAAGACATGATCAGATTTCTATTTTAAGAATATCACTCTGGCAACAATTTCTAGATCAGGTATAGGAAAACCCACTGGGAGTGTCTGTGCAGGTAAACCCAGAAAAATGGGACCTCTTGTAAACATCAGTACTGGGAACAAAGGAAGAGCAGTGAGTGTCTTCCCAGGTGTCACAGTGGTAGGGAACCTGCCTGCAAGTGCAAGAGACACAAGAGGCTCGGATTCAATCCCTGGGTCAGGAAGATATCTTGGAATAGAAAATGGCAACTCACTTCAGTATTCTTGCCTGGAGAATCCAAAGGACAGAGGGGCCTGGTGGGCTGCACTCCATGGGATCACAGAGTCAGACATGACTGAGCGCACACACATTGATTGGTTGGTTGGTGAAAAACATAATGGAGAGCAAATGCCCTGGACTTGGTGACTCACTGGCGGTGGGAGGTAAGTAAGAGAGAGGAGTCTAGAATGACTACTTCATTTTTAGCTCAGGCAACTGGAAGTGTAGTGAGGCCATTCATCCATAAATGGGATCCAGGATGAAAAATTAAATGTTAGGATAAAAATCATGAGGTCAGATTTAGAATATTTTTTGTTGAAGGCATTTGTGGTATTCTAAGCAGAGATGCCCATCAGCAGAGAAGTTTGGGCTTCTTGAACATTCATATTTTTGAATGCTTATACAGAAAGAGATGTGCTTTATGAGGATGACTCTTGTTTTCAGACTAGGTTTATATATTTTATTATAAATGAGTGATTCTTCTGTTCTAGAAATCAGTGTCTGGTGATTTTTAAATGTGTGATTGAATCCTAAAGGGCCTTATTGTTACTGGATTAACTTTTTGCACCATTCCAAGAAGTTCAGCAATCATGTGCTTTATTTACCTTTTGCAGTATTAATAGGTATATTTTTTCAAGCATTATCCAAAAGTCTGGATTTATCATTAATTCAGGTTGGCCTACTCAAGTACTTGGGAAAAAAAAATTATATTCTGTCAATTTATACAACCATCAGTGCCCTGAGGGGTAGCAGAGTGGAGTCCTCGTTGAGAATGATAGCTACTCTTCACTGTGCTCAGTCACTCAGTCATGTCTGACTGTTAACGATCCCATGGACTATAGCCCTCCAGGCTCCTCTGTCCATGGGGTTTTCCAGGCAAGAATACTGGAGTGAGTTGCCATTTCCTTCTGCATTACTCAGTTCCTATATTCCTCATTATCCAATAACCATAGGAAAAAAAGTATTCAGAGACTAAAATGAATGGAAAAGTACAAAGGATATTAAAATGAAACTATGCATCAATAGTAGTTGAAAATGATAATTACATAAATAAAAGCTAAGGGGGCATTGATTGATGCCAGAAAGGATTTTGTACAGGACTCTTTTTTTTTTCAAGAGTTATAATCTTACACATCTTCTTTGCCTTCTCTCTTACATGACTACTTGTTTCTTTCTACCTAATTCACATTTTCATTGAAGGTGCAGCTTTCAGGTTTTGGCTTTGTGAAGAGATTTCAGATTATAACTTTTCACATGAGGTCCAAGTCTTTGTGTTCAATTTCCAAGAGACCATTAAAATTGAAATTTTAGTTTACTAAGGAATGGTCAATTTTTTTCTCTTCAGCACTATTTTAACTGTTTTTTATTTGGTCTTTCATTCCTTCCTAGATCTTTGTGAATTTCCTTTACTTTCTTGCTAGCCTAGCAATACATTAAATAAGTTGTTTTAAATATTTCACTTAGAATTTTTTGGTGTTTGCTAATGTTCAAAATTCTCCAAGCCAGGCTTCAGCAATACGTGAACTGTGAACTTCCAGATGTTCAAGTTAGTTTTAGAAAAGGCAGAGGAACCAGAAATCAAATTGCCAACATCTGCTGGATCATCGAAAAAGCAAGAGAGTTCCAGAAAAACATCTATTTCTGCTTTATTGACTATACCAAAGCGTTTGACTGTGTGGATCACAATAAACTGTGGAAAATTCTGAAAGAGATGGGAATACCAGACCACCTGACCTGCCTCTTGAGAAACCTATATGCAGGTTAGGAAGCAACAGTTAGAACTGGACATGGAACAACAGACTGGTTCCAAATAGGAAAAGGAGTACGTCAAGGCTGTGTATTGTCACCCTGCTTATTTAACTTCTGTGCAGACTACATCATGAGAAACGCTGGGCTGGAAGAAGCACAAGCTGGAATCAAGATTGCTGGGAGAACTATCAATAACCTCAGATATGCAGATGACACCACCCTTATGACAGAAAGTGAAGAGGAACTCAAAAGCCTCTTGATGAAAGTGAAAGAGGAGAGTGAAAAAGTTGGCTTAAAGCTCAACATTCAGAAAACTAAAATCATGGCATCTGGTCCCATCACTTCTTAGGAAATATATGGGGAAACAGTGGAAACAGTGTCAGACTTTATTTTTTTGGGTTCCAAAATCACTGCAGATGGTGATCGCAGCCATGAAATTAAAAGACGCTTACTCCTTGGAAGGAAAGTTATGACCAACCTAGATAGCATATTGAAATGCAGAGATATTACTTTGCCATAAAGGTCCATCTAGTCAAGGCTATGGTTTTTCCAGTGGTCATGTATGGATGTGAGAATTGGACTGTGAAGAAAGCTGAGTGCCAAAGAACTGATGCTTTTGAACTGTGGTGTTGGAGAAGACTCTTGAGAGTCCCTTGGACTGCAAGGAGATCCAACCAGTCCATTCTAAAGATCAGTCCTGGGTGTTCTTTGGAAGGAATGATGCTAAAGCTGAAACTCCAGTACTTTGGCCACCTCATGTGAAGAGTTTACTCATTAGAAAAGACTCTGATGCTGGGAGGGATTGGGGGCAGGAGGAAAAGGGGACCACAGAGGATGAGATGGCTGGATAGCATCACTGACTCGATGGACGTGGGTTTGGGTGAACTCTGGGAGTTGGTGATGGACAGGGAGGCCTGGTGTGCTGCAATTCATGGGGTCACAAAGAGTCGGACATGACTGAGCGACTGAACTGAACTGAAAGGTTTATTCAGCTTACCTAACCCACCATATGATCAGAAATGGAAATAATTTTTGTAAATATAGGCAATGTGAAAGTATAATGTTAACTTGAAAATGGGAATCAGAGGGAGAAAACAGGAAAAATAGAATCATTTTTTCATCTTTCACTGTAGAATGTTAGTAGACACTATTTTTTAAATTGTTTTTAATTGGAGGATAATTGCTTTACAATGTTGCATTGGTTTCTGCCAATCAACAATGTGAGTCAACCATAAGTATACATACATCCCCTTCCTCTTGAACTCCTTCCCATTCCCACCCCTGTAGGTTGTCACTGAGTACCAAGTTGAGCTCCCTGTATATACAACTTTCCATTAGCTATCTATTTTACATATGGTAATAAATACATGTCAATGCTACTTTCTCAATTTGTCCTACCCTCTGCTTCCCCTGCTGTGTCCATACGTCTGTTCTCTATGTCTTCATCTCTATTCCTGCCCTAACATTTTTCTAGATTCCATGTATGTGTTAATACACAATATTTGTTTTTCTCTTTCTGCTTTACTTCACTCTGTATAACATGCTCTGGGTTCATCCACTTCACTAGAACTGACTCAAATCCATTCTTTTTTTGGCTGAGTAATACTCCATTGTGTATATACACCACAACTTCTTTATTGATTCATCTGTTGCTAGACATCTAGATTGCTTCCATGTACTAGCTATTGTAAATAGTGCTGCTATGAACATTGGAGTACATGTCTCTTTTCCAATTATGGTTTCCTTGGGGTATATGCCCATTAGTGGAGTTATGGAGTCATATGGTCATTGTATTCCTAGTTTTTAAAGGAATCTCCATACTGTTCTTAATAGTGGCTGTATCAATTTTTAGACACTATTTAAATACAAGCCACAGTTCCACATAAATGAGATGATTACCAGAAGAACTAAAGCCAAACATTGTTAGCTTATCTCTGAGACCTGGCGGGGAGGAGGATATTAGGAAAGAAAGCCCTTTACTTTTGGAAAAGATAAAAGTAAAGTTGTCTTTATTCACAGCCAACATAGTGGTTTACATAGAAAGTCTGAAGGAATCAATAAAAAAGCTACTAGAACTAATATGTGGTTTTTACAAGGTATCAGGATATAAGATCAATATAAAAAATCAATCACATTTCTCTATACTAGCAATGAACAAAAGCAATTTTAAAACAGTTTATTTACAATAGCATCCAAATTTATATTTAGGGATACATCTGACAAAAAATATGAAAGACCTATATATACTAAAGAAAAAAAAAGCATTACTAAGAGAAATTAAAGAAGACTTAAATAAAAGTAGAGATTTATCTTTGTCATGGATCAGAAGACTGTCTACTATTAAGATGTGAGTCCTCACCAGATTGATCTATAGATTCAGTACAATACCAATCCAAATCCTTTTATTGTAGAAATTGATAAGATGATACTAAAATTCATATAGAAAGGCAAAAGACCTAGAATATCCAAAACAACTTTGAAAAAGAACAGCAGGGGTTCTTTTTGGAGGGTTAATACTACCTGGTATTTTTGTGTGTGTGAATTTAAAATTTTAGTATAAAGTTACAGAAAATAGATAAGGTGGTATGGGGTAGAGATAGACATACAAATGGAACAGATTAGAAAATCCCCAAATAGACCCATACATGTACGAACAATATACAGCCTTGATGTACTCCTTTTCCTATTTGGAACCGGTGTGTTGTTCCATGTCCAGTTCTAACTGTTGCTTCCTGACCTGCATACAAATTTCTCAAGAGGCAGGTCAGGTGGTCTGGTATTCCCAGAAGGTGAAAGAGGACAGTGAAAAAGTTGGCTTAAAGCTCAACATTCAGAAAAATAAATCATGGCATCTGGTCCCATCACTTCATGGGAAATAGATGGGGAAACAGTGGCAGACTTTATTTTTTGGGGGCTCCAAAATCACTGCAGATGGTGACTACAGCCATGAAATTAAAAGACACTTACTCCTTGGAAGGAAAGTTATGAGCAACCTAGATAGCATATTAAAAAGTAGAGATATTACTTTGCCAACAAAGGTCCGTCTAGTCAAGGCTATGGTTTTTCCAGTGGTCACGTATGGATGTAAGAGTTGGGCTGTGAAAAAAGCTGAACGCCGAAGAATTGATGCTTTTGAACTGTGGTGTTGGAGAAGACTCTTGAGAGTCCCTTGGACTCCAAGGAGATCCAACCAGTCCATTCTAAAGGAAATCAGTCCTTGGTGTTCTTTGGAAGGAATGATGCTAAAGCTGAAACTCCAGACTTTGGCCACCTCATGCGAAGAGTTGACTCATTGGAAAAGACTCTGATGCTGGGAGGGATTGGGGGCAGGAGGAGAAGGGGATGGCAGAGGATGAGATGGCTGGATGGCATCACTGACTCAATGGAAGTGAGTCTGATTGAACTCCGAGTGTTGATGATGGACAGGGAGGCCTGGCGTGCTGTGATTCATGGGGTCACAGAGTCGGACACGACTGAGTGACTGAACTGAACTGTATGAACAACTGATTTTTGACAAAGATTGAAGGGCAATTTATTTTTTTTTAACAAATGGTACTGTAATAATTGGATATCTGTATAGTTAACTGTGGACTTCAGTCCTTATCTCACATCCTACATAAAATTTAATTCAAAATGATTCACAGACCTAAACTTAAGATCTCAAATAATAAAATGTTAAGTGCTAAAATAATAAAACTTTGTTAAGAATATAGAGGAGAAAAATCTAATGACCTTGGGTTAGGCAAAGATTTCTTAGATAAAACAGAAAAGGAACAAACCATAAAATAAAATATTGATAACCTAATAGATTTCATCAAAATTAAAATCTTTTGCTCTTTGAAAGACTCTTTAAAGGAAATGAAAAGGAAGCCATGTGTTGGGAGAAATACTTGCAAAATATGTACCTGACAAAAGACTTATATCCAAACTATGTTAAGAACTTACAACTCAATAAGAAGACAACTCAAAATATGACAAAATATAGCAGATATTTCACAGAAGAAGGTATAGGAATGGATAGTAAGCCCATGAAAAGATGCTCACCATCACTAGTTGTTAGTGAAGTGAAAGTTGCTCAGTCGTGTCTGACACTTTGTGACCCCATGGACTATACAGTCCATGGAATTCTCCAGACCAGAACACTGGAGTGGGTAGCCAATTCCCTTCTCCAGGGGCTCTTCCCAACCCAGGGATCAAACCCAGGTCTCTCACATTGCAGGCGGATTCTTTACCAGCTGAGCCACCAGTTGTTAGGGAAATAACAAATTAAAACTACAATGAGATATTACTACACATCCATTAGAATAACTAAAAGTAAAAGGATATTTTAATTCATGCCACAAAGGTTGATGAAGATATAGAGCACCTAGAACTCTCATATGTTTCTGATGGTAATACACAATGAAAAAGCCACTTAGGAAAGCAGTTCATCAGTTTCTTACAAAGTTAAACATACTCTTAACATGTGACAGAAATTACATATGTGGCTATCTACTGGAGTAAAATGAAAATGTCTGTCCACAAGAACACTTATATATAAATGCTAATAGTGGCATTATTTATAATAACAAAACATTGAAAATGAACTGTGGTATATCCATTCAAAGGAAACCTACTCAGCAGTAAAAACAAATGAATTAACTGATATATACATTAATATGGATGAATCTCAAAATACACTGGTAAGTTAAAGAAACTAGATCCTCCTCCAGATTTTTTATATTTTATTTTCCATTTAAATGACATTCTAGTAAAGGGAAACACAATAGTAAGGGTATATCAAAGTTTTCCTGGAGTCAGAGGAGGGGATGGTTTGCAAGGAGAGGACTGACTGCAAAGAGCCATAGGGAAATTTTTGATGTTGATAGAAGAGTTCAGTAACTTGACTGTGATGATAATCAAATGACTGGATATTTGCTTAAACTTTTCTAACTGTATACCTAATATGGGTGAATTTGTCTCTATGTGAGTTATAACTCAGTAAAGCTGTTTTCAAAAGGTAATATAAACTTATTTCTACACCAAGATGGCATAATACTGATTATAAACGTACTTTTCAAATGTCTTTGTCAGCTGGAAAAGTTGGTTACAAGGAGTAACTTTAATCTCTAAAAACCACAGTAAGTATAGGGGTAGATGCATTTCAAAATCCCATCCCAAAAAAGCTGCTCTTAAGGATCAGTACTGTTAATAGCCTGAAAGCAAATCGTGTGAGACATTAGAGGTCCTTTGCCTTCTGTGTTTCTGCCTTCAGAACTTCTTACTGCAAGTGGATAAATGGATCCCTTATTTATGCCTGTTTTCTTTGCAGAATTATTGTGCATTAATATCCTCTAAGTAGATCCATTGGCCTTTCTGAAGCCTTTTATGTAGCCAGATGGGAAGGGAATAGAACAATATCCACTGGTCCAGTTTTTCCTCTTTCCAAACATTAAAAAAAAAAACAAAACACCAAGTTGCCCTTAAAATCCTTTTTTTTACAGTCTAAGAGAGGGCTTAACAAAGCCAAGTAACCATCTTAAAACTCTCCTGCTGCTAAAGGGAGTACAACAGAGACTGCGACCATAAGGATTGACTCCTGACTGAGAGCTGAGTCTTTCTCAAGAGAAATCTGACAATTAAGCACAGAAGTTGCCCCTGGATTGCACCAAAGATTAACCCAGCTGGCATTCTGAGAAGGACTCTGGCCGAAAATGGCCAAGGGGAAGCCCTTCTGTGGCGTATATCTAAAACACCTTCTTGCCCAGTGGGGCTGATCACAGCCAGATAACTAGGAAGCAAATCATTTTAGATTTACAGAGCTTCACAAGAGTCTCTAATAGTAAAAACCTTTTTAAAAATTAAGTTTATAAAGAGACATGTTGTAACCAAAGCTGTAGCAAATTCAGGGCTAAAATAAGCAGTGAAAATAAGATTATGGGTATGTAGAAATGTTCACCAAAATTTTCCATTTCATCGGCTTTCCCTCCCTTGATAGACTGTGTAACATTTTTCCAAATTCAAGTAAGGTTTTCCTCTTTAGGCTGTAGCTTTCAAAAGCAACCCTATTCCCCATATAACAGATGATTTGGCATCAGACCAGAAACTAGAAGGAGGCCACCTGACACAGTGATTAAGAGGGCAGACCCTGGAGTCAGATTCTCTTAGTCTGGTTAATTCCTACACTCTACATGGTGTGTAATTGTTTAGGGAAAATTATTTGATATATCAGTGCCTATTTCCTTATAGAAGATAATAATAGCACCTACATATAGAATTGTTACAGCATTAAGTACTTACAGATAAAAAAAGTGTGAAGAGTACCTGGCACATAGAAAATGCTTGTATTAATTAGTATTTGTTTCAGCTGTGAGATAAAACATACTGGCTGATTCTTTTCTCAGGTAAACATAGATAGTGCTGGGCAGGATAGTAGCCTCACAGTCACTAGGGACCTAGTCCCCTGTTCTGTGTTGCCCCATGTGTTTGTCTTGGTCCCACTTTGTGGCATCCTTGTTCTAAGCAGTGGAATAGAGAAGGGGATGACCACATTAACAAATTGAAAAATAAAAACCATACGATTATCTCAATAGATGCAGAGAAAGCCTTTGACAAAATTCAACATCCATTTATGATAAAAAAAAAAAAAAACCCTCCAGAAAGCAGGAATAGAAGGAACATACCTCAACATAATAAAAGCCATGTATGACAAACTCTCAGCAAACATTATCCTCAATGGTGAAAAATTGAAAGCATTTCCCCTAAAGTCAGGAACAAGACAAGGGTGCCCACTCTTACCACTACTATTCAACATAGTTTTGGAAGTTTTGGCCACAGAAATCAGAGCAGAAAAAGAAATAAAAGGAATCCAAATTGGAAAAGAAGAAGTAAAACTCTCACTGTTTGCAGATGACATGATCCTCTACATAGAAAATCCTAAAGACTCCACCAGAAAATTACTAGAGCTAATCTATGAATATAGCAAAGTTATAGGATTTAAAATTAACACACAGAAATCCCTTGCATTCCTATACACTAATAATGAGAAAACAGAAAAAGAAATTAAGGAACAATTCCATTCACCATTGCAAGGAAAAGAGTAAAATACTTAGGAATATATCTACCTAAAGAAACAAAAGACCTATATATAGAAAACTATAAAACACCGGTGAAAGAAATCAAAAGAGGACACTAATAGATGGAGAAATATATACCATGTTCATGGATTGGAAGAATCAATATAGTGAAAATGAGTATACTACCCAAAGCGATCTGCAGATTCAATGCAATCCTTATCAAGCTACCAATGGTATTTTTCAGAGAACTAGAACAAATAATTTCACAATTTGTATGGAAATACAAAAAACCTCGAATAGCCAAAGCAATCTTGAGAAAGGATGGAACTGGAGGAATCAACCGGCCTGACTTCAGGCTCTACTACAAAGCCACAGTCATCAAGACAGTATGGTACTGGCACAAAGACAGAAATATAGATCAATGGAACAAATTAGAAAGCCCAGAGATAAATCCATGCACCTATGGACACCTTATCTTTGACAAAGGAGGCAAGAATATACAATGGAGAAAAGACAATCTCTTTAACAAGTGGTGCTGGTAAAACTGGTCAACCACTTGTAAAAGAATGAAACTAGAACACTTTCTAACACCATACACAAAAATAAACTCAAAATGGATTAAAGATCTAAATGTAAGACCAAAAACTATTAAACTCCTAGAGGAAAACTCAGGCAAAACACTCTCCGATATAAACCACAGGAGGATCCTATATAACCCACCTCCCAGAATATTGGAAATAAAAGTAAAATAAACAAATAGGACCTAATTAAAATTAAAAGCTTCTGCACAACAAAGGAAATTCTAAGCAAGGTAAAAAGACAGCCTTCAGAATGGGAGAAAATAATAGCAAACGAAGCAACAGACAAAGAATTAATCTCAAAAATATACAAGCAACTCCTGTAGCTCAATTCCAGAAAAATAAAAGACCCAATCAAAAAATGGGCCAAAGAACTAAACAGACATTTCTCCAAAGAAGACATACAGATGGCTAACAAACACATGAAAAGATGCTCAACACCACTCATTATCAGGGAAATGCAAATCAAAACCACAATGAGGTACCATTTCACACCAGTCAGAATGGCTGCGATCCAAAAGTCTACAAGCAATAAATGCTGGAGAGGGTGTGGAGAAAAGGGAACCCTCTTACACTGTTGGTGGGAGTGCAAACTAGTACAGCCACTATGGAGAACAGTGTGAAGATTCCTTAAAAAATTGGAAATAGAACTCCCATATGACCCAGCAATCCCACTACTGGGCATACACACCAAGTAAACCAGAATTGAAAGAGACAAGTGTATCCCAATGTTCATCACAGCACTGTTTATAATAGCCAGGACATGGAAGCAACCTAGATGTCCATCAGCAGATGAATGGATAAGAAAGCTGTGGTACATATACACAATGGAATATTGCTGCTGCTGCTGCTGCTGCTGCTGCTAAGTCACTTCAGTCAGGTCCGACTCTGTGCAACCCCATAGACGGCAGTCCACCAGGCTCCCCCATCCCTGTGATTCTCCAGACAAGAACACTGGAGTGGGTTGCCATTTCCTTCTCCAATTCATGAAAGTGAAAAGTGAAAGTGAAGTCGCTCAGTCATGTCCGACCCTCAGTGACCCCATGGACTGCAGCCTACCAGGCTCTTCCATCCATGGGATTTTCCAGGCAAGAGTACTGGAGTGGGGTGCCATTGCCTCCTCTGAATGGAATATTACTCAGCCATTAAAAAGAATACATTTGAATCCGTTCTAATGAGGTGGATGAAACTGGAGCCTATTATACAGAGTGAAGTAAGCCAGAAAGAAAAACACCAATATAGTATGCTGCTGTTGCTAAGTCACTTCAGTCGTGTCCGACTCTGTGTGAACCCATAGATTTCAGCCCACCAGGCTCTCCTGCCCCTGGGATTCTCCAGGCAAGAACAGTGGAGTGGGTTGCCATTTCCTTCTCCAATGTATGAAAGTGAAAAGTAAAAGTGAAGTCGCTCAGTCGTGTCTGACTCTTAGCGACCCCATGGACTGCAGCCTATCAGACTCTTCCATCCATGGGATTTTCCAGGCAAGAGTACTGGAGTGGGGTGCCATTGCCTTATCCGCCAATATAGTATACTAACACCTATATATGGAATTTAGAAAGATGGTAATGATAACCCTGTATGCGAGACAGCAAAAGAGACACAGATGTATTGAACAGTCTTTTGGACTCTGTGGGAGAGGGCGAGGGCAGGATGATATGGGAGAAGGGCATTGAAACATATAAACTATATGTGAAACGAATCACCAGTCCAGGTTCGATGCATGATACATGCATCGGTGCTCGAGGCTGGTGCTCTGGGATGACCCAGAGGGATGGTACAGGGAGGGAGGTGGGAGGGGGGTTCAGGATAGGGAACACATGTACACCTGTGGTGGATTCAAGTCAATTTATGGCAAAACCAGTACAATATTGTAAAGTAAAAAAAGAAAACAAAAAATAAAGTGGATAACTAAAAAGGAAAAAATGAGAGAGAGAAGGGGATGAAAGGATAAAAGGACCAAGGACACACATAAGGTGTCTCTTCAGAAAGATTTCTTAGACGTGGCCCCATGAACATGAATATAACTCACTGACCAGAGCTTAGTCACAGTTCATCTAGCTTTAACTGAGACCAGAAAAGGAAGTCTGAAAAGTTCAGTTTGTGGAAAAGGTCTGGCAAAAACAGGAGTAATCATGTTATCATAGATAAGCATAACAACTAATCTCTGTCAGCTGCTAAGTCGATTTAGTCATGTTCGACTCTGTGAGACCCCATAGACGGCAGCCCACCAGGCTCCCCCTATCCCTGGGATTCTCCAGGCAAGAACACTGGAGTGGGGTTGCCATTTCTTTCTCCAATCTCTGTCAGAAAGAAAGTGAAGTTGCTCAGTTGTGTCCGACTCTTTGCGACCCCATGGACTACAGCCTACCACGCTCCTCCTTCCATGGGATTCTCCAGGCAAGAACACTGGAGTGGGTTGCCACTGTATTTGGACACTTTAAGGAGGTAACCTAGTTAAAAACTGGTTCATTAGGGTTGGCCCTAATCCAGTATGACTGGTGTCCTTTTAAAAAGACAAGATTAGGACAAACACACATGTTGGAAAGACTTT
Source organism: Bos mutus (assembly GCF_027580195.1). Classification (NCBI taxonomy): domain Eukaryota; kingdom Metazoa; phylum Chordata; class Mammalia; order Artiodactyla; family Bovidae; genus Bos; species Bos mutus. Next base: position 71,289,589 of record NC_091624.1, on the reverse strand, counting down.
GTGAAGACGCAGGAAGATGCATATCTGCAAGCCAAGCAGAGAGACCTCAGAAATAATCAGGTCTATCAACGCCTTGATCTTGAACTTCTAGCCTGGAATTCAAGAATCTAAATTCCTGTAGTTTAAGCCACCCAATCTGAGGGGCATTGTTATGGCAGCCCTAGCAAAGTTGTACATAGTCTGTTGTTTTATTTGGCATCATCAAAGTCCCAAAAGGAAACAGATGACACTAAAAAGAAGGCAAGTCAAGGAGATTTAAAGTACAGAAGGCTGATTTACTGTGATGTGGGTATTGGAGGACCAAAAGGGATGGTGCATTAACCTAAAGAAGAATGAAGCTGTTACCACCTGGAAACCCTAGGGTAGGAAGGGAAGGAGGCTTTATAAGAATATTCAGTGAAGGGATGCAGGTGTATCTTGAAGCAACTTTGCAGGAAGGGAAAATGGTAATAAGTGTCCTGACCCAATGCTTCTCCCTCCCTGCCTCCAATCTCCTGTTAGTGCTACCGCTGACGGAAACCAACCAGCCCCCAGAGAGCATAGGCATGCAGTCCTGTGGTCTGGGAAGGTCAGCCACCTAGAATGAAGAATGAAGAAGAGTAGAGAGTGAGTCTGGAAAAACACATAGAGGATATCTAGCACCGGGAGGAACTGTATTTTCCTTTTTTCCTTGTTTGCTACCTCTCCCACCCCCACAAAAGTGCCTAGAAAATATATAGCAGATCCTCAAAAATTCTCTGGGAATAGGTTATTTTTCATCCCCAGTTATTTTCTTTTTTATCTTTCTGCTTTCATGTTTTTATTTTATCTTTTTATTTGTTGTCAATGAATTTAAAAGTTTTCAGATTTAACATTATTTTCTTATTAAGGTATAGTTGATTTACAACATTAGACATGCTCAGTAATTTACAACTATTGTCAATTTTTCCTTACTACTAGTTTTTAGGCTACGTCTTCTCACTATTTCTGCTGCTGCTGCTGCTAAGTCGCTTCAGTCGTGTCTGACTCTGTGCAACCCCAGAGACGGCAGCCCATCAGGCTCCCCAGTCCCTGGGATTCTCCAGGCAAGAACACTGGAGTGGGTTTCCATTTCCTTCTCCAATGCATGAAAGTGAAAAGTGAAAGTGAAGTCGCTCAGTTGTCTCCAACTCTTCGCAACCCCATGGACTGCAGCCTACCAGGCTCCTCCGCCCATGAGATTTTGCAGGCAAGAGTACTGGAGTGGGGTGCCATTGCCTTCTCCTCTCACTATTTCTAGTTATAGCCTTAATCCAAATCTTAACTATATTTTATCTAAGACTACTACTTTCCTCATGGTTTTTAGTTGGTTAATTCTATGCAAATGAAAAAGCAAGCAAAGCAACCTACAAAACAATACCTAGTTGTATAACAATTTTTCAATTGATTAAATTTTCTGATTACATTTTCTCCTTCTCCAACCTTTATTGTTGTTGCTCAGTCACTAAGTCATGTACCACTCTTACTGACCCCATGGACTGCAGCATGCCAGGCTTCCCTGTCCTTTACCAAGTACCAGAGTTTGCTCAAACCCATGTCCATTGAGTCGGTGATGCCATCCAACCAACTCATCCTCTGTCACCTCTTTTCCTTCTGCCTTTATTCTTTCTCAGCATCAGGGCCTTTTCCAAAGAGTTGACTCTTCCAAGCAGGTGGCTGAAGTATTGAAGCTTCAGCTTCAGCATCAGTTCTTCCAATGAATATTCAGGACTAATGTCCTTTAGGATTGAATGATTTGATCTCCTTACTGTCCAAGGACTCTCAAGAGTCTTCTCTACCACCACAGTTTAAAAGCATCAATTCTTCATCGCTCAGCCTTCTTTATGGTTCAGTTCTCACATTTGTACATGACTACTGGAAAAAAACATAGCTTTGATTGCATGGACCTTTGTCGGTAAGGTGATGTGTCTGCTTTTTAATATGCTGGGTAGATTTGTTATAGCTTTTCTTCCAAGGAGCAAGCATCTTTTAATTTTGTGGCTGTAGTCACCATCCATAGTGATTTTTCAGCCCAAGAAAATACAGTCTATTTTGTCCCCATCTATTTTCCCTGAAGTGATGAGACTGGATGCCATGATCTTCGTTTTTTGAATGTTGTGTTTTAAACCAGTGTTTCCCACTCTCCTCTTTCACCATCAAAAGTCTCTTTAGTTCCTCTTCACTTTCTGCCAGTAGGGTGGTATTATCTCAGTTGTTGATATTTCACCTGGCAATCTTGATTCCAGCTTGTGAGTCATCCAGCCTGACAATTCACATGATATACTTTGCATATACATTAAATAAATTAAATATACAGCCTTGATGTACTCCTTTCCCAATCTGGAACTAGTCTGTTGTTTCATGTCTGATTCTAACTGTTGCTTCTTGACTGGCATACAGTTTTCTCAGGAGGCAGGTCAGGCGGTCTGGTATTCCCGTGTCTTTAAGAATTTTCTAGTTTGTTGTGATCCACACAGCCAAAGGCTTTGGGATAGTCAATAAAGCAGTAGATGTTTTTATGGAATTATCTTGGTTTTTCTATGTTCCAATGGATATCAGCAATTTGATCTTTGTTTCCTCTGCCCTTTCTTTTCTTTCTTTTTTTTTCCTCTGCCTTTCTAAATCTAGCTTAAGCATCTGGAAGTTCTCAGTTCACGTACTTTTGAAGCCTAGCTTGGAGAATTTTGAGCATTACTTTGCTAGCATGTGAGATGAGTGCAATTGTGCGGTAGTTTGAGCATTCTTTGGCATTGCCTTTCTTTGGGATTGGAATGAAAACTGACCTTTTCTAGTCCTATGGCCACTGCTCAGTTTTCCAAATTTGCTGGCATATTGAGTGCAGCACTTTCATAGCATCATCTTTCAGGATTTGAAATAGCTCAACTGGAATTCTGTCACCTCCACTAGCTATGTTTAGCGATGCTTCCTAAAGCCCTCTTGACTTCGCATTCCAGGATGTCTGGCTCTAGGTGAGTGATCACACCATCCTGATTATCTGGGTTGTGAAGATCTTTTTTGTACAGTTCTTCTGTGTATTCTTGCCACCTCTTCTTAATATCTTCTGCTTCTGTTAGGTCCATACTGTTTCTGTCCTTGTTGTGCCCATCTTTGTATAAAATGTTCCTTTGGTATCTCTAATTTTCTTGAAGTGATCTCTAATCTTTCCCATTCTATTGTTTTCCTCTATTTCTTTGCATTGATCACTTAGGAAGACTTTCTTATCTTTGCTTGCTACTCTTTGGAACTCTGCATTCAGATGTCACCTTTATACTGCTTCATTATAGTTGACATCAGATTAAGATTGTGAACATTTAAGAAAGGTTCCTGTCAACTTACTTTCCCAAAGTGTTACAACTTCCAGCCTACCTTACCTGTTTCTGACAGGTAAGCATTATACCTTTTGAAGCCTACAATAAACTTTTAGGATATTTCTTTTCTGAAAATGACTCCCAAAGATAGCAATGTGGCTTTTTCAAGAGATGCTAATAATTTGTAATGATTTGATTAGACAGCTACATTAACAAAAATATTCTTCTAAGAATTACTCTTACTTATATTAGATACTTCCTTAGTTTACTCTCAGCAGTGACAATGATTATTGAGATAAATCTCCATTTTAGATTTACTTATTTACACATCATTCAGCTCTGCCATCTCCATAGCTGGTTCCTTTAGAAGCTGATATATTTGCTGGCTTTTCCAATAACACAGTGCTTTGTATTACATTGTTGGGTCATTGCATCAGTACTTACTTGAAAGGAAATGACATGGTTATTTTATGTGACTTTACTTTTTATCTTTTTGATTTGATTTGAGCAAGAATTTAATCTTAAAAAAATACTCTTTCAAAAATATGCATTTAAACCTATAAAAAATTCCTTGTCATAGACTTTTATACATCTTTTAAAATTATTCACATTAACATTTCTTGTCTTTTCATCAATTTTCAAGATAAATTAGTATTCTTTTTTAAGGGTTATTTCTTCTGGGTGAAGAATGATATCACATTTAACAAGAACTCTGTAATTAATGTGTCACACATTTGAAGCTACAATTAGGGTATCCCTGTAATGTAAATCCAATTGTCTTTATTATCTCTTCTATAATGTGTAATTTTATAATGAGGTAAAGATTGTAGTGCCAAATTAGGGTACTGAGTTCAAGTGCTCATGAGTCATCATCTCAGAAAATAATTTTTCAATTTCTTGATTATATTAGTTTTTTTCGGAACTTTGTGAAACTAGTCTCCATGGTTCACTGTAATTTTGTTATCTTAGTGTATGTTTATGTTTTTCTGGTTAATTAACAATCCCACCCCCATAGGAAGAAGAACAGTCAAATTTTGTTAAATTCAGTTTTCCTACTATATTTTAGGACCTTTTATTCATTGAGCACTATGTTCAGGACTTTATATATTTCTGTAAGTTTCTGAAAATGTTAGGGATCTGAAAAAAAAAGTTGAAATATGAAAAGAAAGCTGCAAATCAAAATGAACAAATACTTAATTGGGTATATAAAAACCTAACAATATGCTATCTATAAACTCAATTCTTATTTTTATTTATTTTATGTAATATATGGTATATTTTAAGATGTGGGACTGCTGCTAAGCTGCTAAGTCACTTCAGTCAGGTCCGACTCTGTGCAACCCCATAGACGGGAGCCCATCAGGCTCCCCCGTCCCCGGGATTCTCCAGGCAAGAACACTGGAGTGGGTTGCCATTTCCTTCTCCAATGCATGAAAGTGAAAAGTGAAAGTGAAGTCGCTCAGTCGTATCCGACTCTTAGTGACCCCATGGACTGCAGCCTACCAGGTTCCTCCATCCATGGAATTTTCCAGGCAAGAGTACTGGAGTGGGGTGCCATTGCCTTCTCCAGATGTGGGACTGAAGAACTTCAAAACCAAGCTGTAATCAGTACTTTCACATTAAGCCAGATCTATGAAAGTCTTAAAAATGACCTTAATCTCTTTTTATGGAAGAAAGTAGTCTGTAAAATTTCAAACACTGTTTGGAGGCAAGTGTTTTAAATGTTTCATGCTACAATATGCGTTTTTTATATTCCTTGTCCCTCAAAAGAAAAATAGCAGTAGGCAAAACAAAAATTTTGGAAAATATACCACACACATAAATTCCCTCTTTTGAAACAAAACAAACAAAAAGACATCAAGAGACAAATCATGTAATTTAATTCAGTGATCTTTCTTTCATATTAGTGGCTGAGGTAAGTTGGTAAAAAATGAGTGAAAAACAGTCCAGTCATATGTTTTAACAGCTGATATAAGTATTCAAAAACAATTTAAAGGTAGGCTTTATAATGCATTGTGATGTTGGGGGTGAGGAGGGTGAGATGTATGACATGTATCAGTGGGAAGATACTTTGAGTGCACTTAACATAGGAATAATGGCCCTACAGAAACTTGGGAGTTTTTTTCCCCCATATTCTACATTACATTGGAGAAGGCAATGGCACCCCACTCCAGTACTCTTGCCTGCAAAATCCCATGGATGGAAGAGCCTGGTAGGCTGCAGTCCATGGGGTCGCTAAGAGTAGGACACGACTGAGCGACTTCACTTTTACTTTTCACTTTCATGCATTGGAGAAGGAAATGGAAACCCACTCCAGTGTTCTTGCCTGCAGAATCCCAGGGACTGGGGAGCCTGGTGGGCTGCCGTCCATGGGGTTGCACAGAGTCAAACCCGACTGAAGCGACTTAGCAGCAGCAGCAGCAGCTACATTACATTAAAGGGTAAAGGGGCGGTGGGTAGGGGGTTGGGTAAGTAATAGGAGAGAGCCAATTTAAGAATATCTTTAGCTGTTAAAGACTTTGAATCAATAAAATAATTTCTAATAAATGATTTTTTATAATAATTGAGCAAAAATACTTTTCTGCATATACTACAGACATTAGTTGCTGATTAAGTTATAAGAATTAATCTCTAATTCAGTTCAAGTTCTGTATCTTGTAAAAATCTACTTGGGGTTCACAATATTCTTAATAAGTGCTAGTAAAATACCTGTAACTTTATAGTATTTACTACACCAAAATTATTTCCTAATTTCAGAAAAGTATTACATGTACATATGTTTTTAGCATTTTGAATCAATTCACCTGGTGTTCCATTTCTGAAAATCCATGAAAATTAGAATTTAGAATTGAAATCATTCTAGTCTTTTAATCTGTTTACAAACATTTCCTTCTACCTCCAAAGGCCCTGAGTCTTTGTTGTTACCTAGAGAATTTACATCATTTTTTCTACCTGGTCATAAAGTTAGTGCCAAAATCTCTGAAGTACTTCTATGTTACCTCAGAAGAAGGTTATATGATCTCCACCATGTTTAAGCTATTGTGATTCCAATAGGGAATCAAAAAAAAAAAAAAATCCTCTTTAATCACTTAGACTTGACTTTAAGCCTTCAAAAGCAATTTGTTTGGTTTCTAGTTGTATGAAAGATTATAAAGTGGCATAACTCATTTCTTTGAGCAGCAAACCAACATCATCTACTATTTAGCTACACTTAAACAGTTTTGAAAATTTGTCAAGGATAATTTTACTAGCTGTTATTTGGTAGTGTTGAATAAAAATATTAAGGGAAAAGTAGTTAATTAGGTATGTAATACAGCAATAAATATTTCTGTGTTTTCTGGGAGCAAGTATTATTCACATTCTGCATATATGATATAATATGCATTGTATTACAATTTTGACAATTGTAAAATGCTTTACTACCTAAGACAAAACCTAGAACAGCACTTTCTATTAGAACATCTGCAACAATAGAAATGGTCTGTATTCGTACTGTCCCATTTGGTAGCCACAGCAGCCTTATGTAGCCAAGGAGCATTGAAAATATAGCTACTGTGACTACAGAACTGATTTTAAGTTTCATTTCATTTTCATTTACAATTAGATTTTACTTTTTAGCTAGTGGCTACAAGTTGGACAGCACTAAACATTTCCATCACACAAGATAGTTCCCTGAAACTCCTTTCCAGTAATTTCTCCTTTTCCCAGCATCATAGGGAAACACTAAATATCTAATTTATCCTGTTTTTGGACTTTACCTAAATCGTTTCATACACTATATACCCTTTGTACCTGGCTTCTTTTGCTAAACATGTTTTTGAGATGCACCCATGTGTATTGTTAGTAAGTTCCTTTTAATTGCCCAGTAGTATTCCATTGCTGGATCATCGAAAAATCAAGAGAGTTCCAGAAAAACATCTATTTCTGCTCTATTGATTATGCCAAAGACTTTCTCTGTGTGGGTCACAATAAACTGTGGAAAATTCTGAAAGAAATGGGAATACCAGACCACCTGACCTGCCTCTTGAGAAATCTGTATGCAGGTCAGGAAGCAACACTTAGAACTGAACATGGAACAACAGACTGGTTCCAAATAGGAAAAGGAGTACGTCAAGGCTGTATATTGTCACCCTGCTTATTTAACTTCTATGCAGAGTACATCATGAGAAACGCTGGGCTGGAAGAAGCACAAGCTGGAATCAAGATTGCCGGGAGAAATATCAATAACCTCAGATATGCAGATGACACCACCCTTATAGCAGAAAGTGAAGAGGAACTCAAAAGCCTCTTGATGAAAGTGAAAGAGGAGAGTGAAAAAGTTGGCTTAAAAGCTCAACATTCAGAAAATGAAGATCATGGCATCTGGTCCCATCACTTCATGGAAATAGATGGGGAAACAGAGGAAACAGTGTCAGACTTTATTTTGGGGGCTCCAAAATCACTGCAAATGGTGACTGCAGCCATGAAATTAAAAGACACTTACTCCTTGGAAGGAAAGTTATGACCAACCTAGATAGCATATTAAAGAGCAGAGAGCACTTTGCCAACAAAGGTCCATCTAGTCAAGGCTATGGTTTTTCCAGTGGTCATGTATGGATGTGAGAGTTGGACGGTGAAGAAAGCTGAGCACCGAAAAATTGATGCTTTTGAACTGTGGTGTTGGAGTAGACTCTGAGAGTCCCTTGGACTGCAAGGAGATCCAACCAGTCCAATTTAAAGATCAGTCCTGGGTGTTCTTCGGAAGGAATGATGCTAAAGCTGAAACTCCAGTACTTTGGCCCCCCTCATGCGAAGAGTTGACTCATTGGAAAAGACTCTGAATCTGGGAGGGATTGGGGGCAGGAGGAGAAGGGGACGACAGAGGATGAGATGGCTGGATGCCATCACCAACTCGATGGACATGAGTTTGAGTAAACTCTGGGAGTTGGTGGTGGACAGGGAGGCCTGGCGTGCTGCAATTCATAGGGCCGCAGAGTCGGACATGACTGAGTGACTGAACTGAACTGAACTCCATTGCATAAATGTATCACAATTTGTTTTCCCATCTTCCTACTGATAGCTATTTAGGTTGTTTCCAATTTTTTGGTTTTAATGCTGCAAATACTATATAAGATTCTGCATTAATTAAAGTGAAAAAAGCTACATGTGTATATCAAAACATACTTTGATCTTGAAAAAGACAATCAACTTATGAAATTCTATTATGTTCTGTTGCTCAGGTAATTTTTTTAACAAATGAATGGGGGGGGGTGTGTTTGTGTGTGTGTATAGGCATGCACGTGTTAAGTTGCTTCAGTCTTATCTGTTTGCAACCCTACAAACTGTAACCAGCCAGGATCCTCTGTCCATGGGACTCTCCAGGCAATAATACTGGAGTGGGTTGCCATGCCCTCCTACAGGGGATCTTCCTAACCAGGGGACTGAACCCATGTCTTTACATCTATTGTATTGGCAGGCAGGTTCTCTACTTGGCTGAAAATTTAATTCCAGATTATATATAAGAACAGACATATCTCAGGACGGCTGAGTTAACAGTTGGTTTGTACTACCTAAAATACAGTTAGAACGACAAATCTACCAGAAAAAAATAATGCAGTATTTTCAAAACCAAAATATACTTTGGGTGGGAATGGGTAGTGTTTGGAGTGCTCCAGAGAAAAATGACAAATTATATAGTTTTGAGTTACTCTATTTACTCTAGTTTTGGCCTCTATCACCTGATATCATTATTATTATTGTATATCCACAGAACTTGAGATCTAGTAAAGGCGACTAGTAACCCAGTAGTTTAATTTCCCAGTGTTATGCATATCATAAGAAAGTGAAAGTGAAGTTGAGTCTGACTCTTTGCGACCGCATGGACTATAGCCTACCAGGCTCCTCTGTCCATGGGATTTTCCAGGCAAGAATACTGGAGTGGGTTGCCATTTCCTTCTCCAGGGGATCTTCCTGACCCAGGGATCGAACCCAGGTCTCTGGCATTGTAGGCAGATGCTTTACATCCTGAGCCACCAGGGAAGTCCATATGCATATCATAAATACTCAATAAATAACTGGTTGAAATGACACCATTCATTTCCTTTAGTTGCCTAAGAGAACTAAGACTATAAGTGTCTCTCAATTGAAGAAAATCAGATATTATAATAAAGTGAAAACATTATAAACAGGTGTGATTTCTGCTTTATAAAAGGATTCACCACAAATTCACTGGTAAGCTATCACAGACCAATCCATTAATTTTTAAAACTCTCATATATACAAATTTTGGGGAGTAAATCTACCATATTATCAGTATTTTGTCTTTTGTATGTAGTTTTTCCTTTTATAAGCATTAATGTTGAAGTAAATTATTAGTTCTTGACTATACAGTAGTTATCAATAGTAGGAAATAACCTAATAGATAATATTGAAGAGGAAATTTACCCTTGAGAATGTACTAAAGTAATTTATAAAGTATATCAGTTCAATTCAGTCGCTCAGTCTTGTCCAACTCTTTGAGACCCCATGAATTGCAGCACACCAGGCCTCCCTGTCCATCACCAGTTCCCGGAGTTTACCCAAACTCATGTCCATTGAGCCGGTGATGGCATCCAGCCATCTCAACCTCTCTCATCCCCTTCTCCTCCTGCCCCCAATCCCTCCCAGATTCAGAGTCTTTTCCAATGAGTCAACTCTTTGCATGAGGGGGCCAAAGTACTGGAGTTTCAGCTTTAGCATCAGTCCTTCCAATGGACACCCAGGACTGATCTCCTTTAGGATGGACTGGTTGGATCTCCTTGCAGTCCAAGGGACTCTCAAGAGCCTTCTCCAACACCACAGTTCAAAAGCATCAATTTTTCGGTGCTCAGCTTTCTTCACCGTCCAACTCTCACATCCATACATGACCACTGGAAAAACCATAGCCTTGACTAGATGGACCTTTGTTGGCAAAGTGCTCTCTGCTCTTTAATATGCTATCTAGGTTGGTCAAACTTTCCTTCCAAGGAGTAAGTGTCTTTTAATTTCATGGCTGCAGTCACCATTTGCAGTGATTTTGGAGCCCCCAAAATAAAGTCTGACACTGTTTCCTCTGTTTCCCCATCTATTTCCATGAAGTGATGGGACCAGATGCCATGATCTTCATTTTCTGAATGTTGAGCTTTTAAGCCAACTTTTTCACTCTCCTCTTTCACTTTCATCAAGAGGCTTTTGAGTTCCTCTTCACTTTCTGCTATAAGGGTGGTGTCATCTGCATATCTGAGGTTATTGATATTTCTCCCGGCAATCTTGATTCCAGCTTGGGCTTCTTCCAGTCCAGCGTTTCTCACTATGTACTCTGCATATAAGTTATATAAGCAGGGTGACAATATACAGCCTTGACATACTCCTTTTCCTATTTGGAACCAGTCTGTTGTTCCATGTCCAGTTCTAACTGTTGCTTCCTGACCTGCATATAGGTTTCTCAAGAGGCAGGTCAGGTGGTCTGGTATTCCCATTTCTTTCAGAATTTTCCACAGTTTATTGTGATCCACACATCAAAGGCTTTGGCATATTCAGTAAAGCAGAAATAGATGTTTTTCTGGAACTCTCTTGCTTTTTCCATGATCCAGTGGATGTTGGCAATTTGATCTCTGGTTCCTCTGCCTTTTCGAAATCCAGCTTGACCATCTGCAAGTTCACGGTTCGCGTATTGCTGAAGTCTGGCTTGGAGAATTTTGAGCATTACTTTACTAGCATGTGAGATGGGTGCAACTGTGCAGTAGTTTGAGCATTCTTTGGCATTGCCTTTCTTTGGGATTGGAATGAAAACTGACCTTTTCCAGTCCTGTGGCCACTGCTGAGTTTTCCAAATTTGCTGGCATATTGAGTTCAGCACTTTCACAGCATCATCTTCCAGGATTTGAAATAGCTCAACTGGAATTCCATCACCTCCACTAGCTCTGTTTGTAGTAATGGTTTCTAATAATCTACACATAATCAGGGCTTCCTATTTTTCAAGTTGTTCAGATACAAATGTGTTCATCGATGTCTCTGCCATTCACTCCAAGCTGACAGCAAAAGCAATCCAAGATCAAAGGACACAGCATTTTAAATTCACAGATATTGACTTTGTACATTTTACTGACAGGCACAATATCTAGCCCAATTTTGATACTCAACAAAAAACTACTGTATTGGCAGTTAATTAATGTGTCAAAGTATGTAAAGTATTTTTTGTTTAGGTACTTTTTCAATCCAGTGTGTATAACACTGTAACAGGTGATAAATGTTAGACACATGGCTGGGTATTTTCTGTGGTGTAACAAATTATTTTTTAACTATATATGTAACATTTGTAAAGATGTAGCTATATAAGCTTATAAATGACCACAACAGAGAAATGAATACAGGCAAAGGGATTTCTGACCTATCATAACTATTACATAACAAAACATGCATTTATAATCCAGCATGTTTCCAAATCTATAGCTTGAATTGGTTGTTTGGTGCTAACATTGAAAAATTCATAAATACAGGCTGGTTCCAAATAGGAAAAGGAGTTCATCAAGGCTGTATATTGTCACCCTGCTTATTTAACTTCTATGCAGAGTATATCATGAGAAACGCTGGGCTGGAAGAAGCACAATTTGGAATCAAGATTGCGGGGAGAACTATCAATAACCTCAGATATACAGATGACAGCACCCTTATGGCAGAAAGTGAAGAGGAACTAAAAAGCCTCTTGATGAAAGTGAAAGAGGAGAGTGAAAAAGTTGATTTAAAAGCTCAACATTCAGAAAACGAAGATCATGGCATCCGGTCCCATCACTTCATGGGAAATAAATGGGGAAACAGTGGAAACAGTGTCAGACTTTATTTTTGGGGGCTCCAAAATCACTGCAGATGGTGATTGCAGCCATGAAATTAAAAGACGCTTACTCCTTGGAAGGAAAGTTATGACCAACCTAGATAGCATATTAAAAAGCAGAGACACTTTTGCCAACAAAGGTCCGTCTAGTCAAGGTTATGGTTTTTCCAGTGGTCATGTATGGATGTGGGAGTTGGACGGTGAAGAAAGCTGAGCGCCGAAAAATTGATGCTTTTGAACTGTGGTGTTGGAGTAGACTCTTGAGAGTCCCTTGGACTGCAAGGAGATCCAACCAGTCCAAACTAAAGATCAGTCCTGGGTGTTCTTTGGAAGGAATGATGCTAAAGCTGAAACTCCAGTACTTTGGCCCCCCTCATGCAAAGAGTTGACTCATTGGAAAAGACTCTGAATCTGGGAGGGATTGGGGGCAGGAGGAGAAGGGGACAACAGAGGATGAGATGGCTGGATGGCATCACCGACTCGATGGACCTGAGTTTGAGTGAACTCCGGGAGTTGGTGGTGGACAGGGAGGCCTGGCGTGCTGCGATTCATGGGGTCGCAAAGAGTCGGACATGACTGAGCGACTGAACTGAACTGAATCTTATTATGATTAGAACTAATACTCTGAATTATTCTAAAACGGAGAAATATTCTAAATCCTAACTTTAAAAGAACTCACTTAAAATATTTATCTATAACTCAGGAAAATGCCAAATGAGGATGTAGGTTAAAAAAACAAACAAACTCTATGCAGCTTAAAACTGATGTTACAAAGTCCTCACACAAAGGTCACACACTTTTCCTAAAGCAGAGTTCCTCAAAGTACTCTTGAGATAGTTTTGCACAAGCTTCATTATGTGGTTTTCTTGTCTGCAGATTACAATCAGTAAATTAAAAGGGTGGGGAGGATAATGAAATTATGTTAACAGCAGTAAGAAGCAACAGCTGACAGTCAGGGAAGGGATGGGGAAACTATAATAGAACTAAAAAAGCTATTCAGAGCTGTGTGGTGTGAGCAAACAGCAACGCTCACCATTACAGGAATAGAGACTTTAGCTGTAAATGTAATGAAATGAATATTCATAATGACTACCAGTTTTCATATAGCTGGAATGCATACTTTATTTCCTACGTGTATGTCGAAACTATCATTCTAAATATGAAGAGTTTAACTGCTGTTGGTCACCGTGTCATCTGTCTCAGATTGGAAGGGCCTACTACCACAGTGGGTCATGAACCTTTCCGTTTTAGCGCTGTTGTTCAATCCTGTTCACTATTACATTGTAACACATAAGAAACTCTGTAACTCATGAGATTACCAAAGGCAACATTACTTTCTTGAATCTATTGTTCAGCTGATTTATAAAATACTCTTATCTAATACTCCATGGTGCAAAATTGTAAAATAAAACCACTGACTTTTAGTTAAGACTGTACCTTCTCCAAAATGAGTATTATGTACCTGATGGTGGTGTTGTGAGGATTAAATGAGATAATGCATGTAAAACACTAAGCACAACGTCTGGGGCAGAATAAAACTTCGGAAACGGTAGCTATTATTTTAGCAGGCCCCAAACCCTCATTCTGCAGGTGCAAAAATTAAGCCTCAAGAGAACTGACTTCCTAATACTCGAATATCCAAGTTATTGTCCTGCATAAGCAGCTTAGCTGCCTGTGTTGGTTTGGTGTATTGGCAGGGCCTGAGGGCATATTTCTGCAGGATTCTTGTCTGCTGGGAATTGGGGGAATATGTTTGAACCCTGTGGTGTTAGAGGCTAATTCAATACCAATGGGGGTTCGTGACAGTTGTGTGCTAACAATATCCATCAGCAAGGGAAGCCATTCCTCTATCTCAAAACACCCGGAAGGAGCAAGACCCTTAGTACAGCAGGTTGTTAGGGAACCGGCGACCGGGACGAGGCTAGTAGTAGGACACGGGGTTGAGCTCAAATCCTGCTTTGGTCAGCTTCAAAAAGGGACGAGCACTTAAGAGGGCTGAAGATAACGGGGCTCTAGGAACAGACTAGGTCACCCCACCTCCCAACGCCTTTCCCGGAGGGGGCCCGCCATGCGTTTTCGCGTTCCGGGAGAGACCGATTTCTTGTTCCTTAGTGGCGCTTACTCCCCGCCCTGTAGGTAGGGAGGGAGGCAAAACCTCGCCTCTTCGCTCCTGAGGGCCGGAAGAGCTTGGACCTTCCCGGTGCGCGCCACGCCGCGGCTGGAAGGCGGGAGGCCGGCGCGCGGCCCACGCGCGCCCCGCGTTCGCCCGCTCTAAAATGGCGGCGGAGGCAGCTCGCTCACGCCCCGCCGCCCGCGCTCCTCCGAGTCGTGGCCCCGGGAGGCGGGAGTGGGCCGGAATGCGCGAGGGCGGCGTGGACCCTCCAATCCAGAGCGTTCCCCACCGCCCCGGCACGCTAGAAGTCAGCAGGCGACCGCTACCGGGAATACAGCCGGCGCCTCAGAAGCGGGAGGGGTAGCTAACGAAAAAGTGAGGGTAAAAAAGAGAGCGAGCGAGCGGCGGCACATCCGGGAGCCTACGCCCGCTCCGCCCCGGAAATGATGTTTATATGGGGGGCGAGTCTCTCTTCAAAGTGGATTCTTCCCCAGCTGTAGCTGGTTGTCTCACAAGGTGTCTGGAATCGTCCTCAACAGCCCCTCTCCTGGGTTAGCCGTTACCGTCTCCCGCTCTGAGGCTTCTTGGCACAATGCAGGCTGCTGCGACTGGTAGCTCTCGTTTCACAGAAAGTATCCCTCGCGCTACGGCCCTAAATTTGTCCTCCAGCCTCGCTAGGGCGTGTAGTAGTGTACCTCCGAGGGGAATCTGGGGGTAACCTCAGCCCCTGCCAAACCTAGCGCATCTCTTTGGAATCCTTTCTCGGAAACCTGCTCTCGCTCCTCCCGGTAACTCGGTTCGGGGGTTGTCCGTCACGGAACTGAGCCCGCCCCTTCCGGCTGCTAGCCGGCCCGCCTCCTCCTCTCTTCCCTCCCCCACCCCTCCCCGTGCGAGTGTCTCCCTCTCCCTCTCGCTCCCTCTCTCTTCTCCCTCTCTCTCTCTTTTGTGAGTTATAGCAACCGTTGCCTTGTGAATCAAGCGCCATAGTCACCGTAGTCCTGGCGACTGTTACCCATCAACAACAACTACTCCTCTCCTCCTCCTCCTCCTCCTCCTCCTCTTCCTCCTCCCCACCACCACCATCTCCATCACCCACCAACAACACCACAATAATCCACAGCCAAGGTGAATATTCTTCGGTCTCTACATGTGTGTGGGAGCGTGTGGATGCGTGTGAACGCTTGTGTCCGTGCGTGTGTGTGTCCGTGTGTGTGCGAGCCGAGTGTGGCTGTGCGGGGGTCTCACTTCTGACACCGGGGCTGCAGCTGCGGCGCCGCTGCCGAGGGGCTCGTCCCCCGGGCTTGTTTACAATGGACCGTGCGCGCCGCGGCTGGGTCGGGGGTGTGGGCGCCGCGCCGCCCGCCCGCCGGCCCTGTCCCTCCGCGGCCGCGCTTCAGGGATGGAGCGGGAGCTCGGGGGGCTGCGAGCGGAGTGGGAGAGGGAGCCACAGTTCTGCGCTGCGGACGGTGGAGCTCTCCCCTAGGTCTGGGGCTGAGGAGGAGGGCCAGGTGAAGAGAGGATTTTTTTTCCCTTTTCTTTCTTTAATTTTCTTGTTTTTCAAAGCTGCATGGTCCCTGCTTCTTTTAAAACCGAAATAGACAACAGTGTGCAAGGGGGGACCCAAGAGATGGTGTTTTGTTGTTGTTGTTCACTTGTGGGGCCTTGTTACGGGTTTTGTTGTTTTTATCCTTATACAACGGTGAACTTTTCTCACCGCCTATACCCTTCATTTTTGCCCCTCTTTGCCTTGTGCTAAATGAACTGCTCTTTTACCATCATCATCAGCTGCATGGTTTTCTTTTTTCTTTTAAAACTGTGTTTTCTTTGTGCTGCAAACAGTCTTAATATCCTTTCAGCACTCTTCCCTCCCCCCTTTCTTTTACCCCCACACCCCTTGCACACACACTGGAACCAGGGGCTTCTTGGCTGGGTTCTTTGCTGCACTGGGAAGAAGATCTTTTTTTTTTTTTTTTAAGTCTCTCTCCTCTCTATGTCTCTCTTGGTGTGTTTGTGTGTGAGTGTGAGATTTAAACCGGATGCAGGGCATCTGTGGTACTTGGTTAGTAGTTATTGACAGTGCTTTATCCTTCATGTGGAGATGGGAGGGGTACTAGTGAGGTTCCATTTCACTTTGATGAACCTCCTTCCCCACAGTGGAGTGTTAACAATTTTCATTGTGGTTATGAGACTTTGTGTGTTACAAACAGGGAAAGGACAGAAGGAAGCTTTGTGAGAACTGTTTACAGTGTTATTTGTGACACTTATGGTACTTCTGAAGAGTTTTTTTTTTTCTTTCTTCATCTTCTCTGTTCGTTTTCCTTTGAGAGTTGAAATTGAAGTCAAGTTGTTCATAAAGAATGTATGAAGCTACTCAACTTGAAACGTGTGTATATTTCACTTTCTTTGTGGCTGTTAAGATCTAGGCATGTGTGTACTTAACAGTCTTTTTAATATTAGTTTTTGGTTTTCTTTGGACAGTGACTTAAGCCTGCTGAAGAGAGAGAACTTTTCTTTTTAGGTCTTTCCTTCAAAATTCTATTTTTCTCTGTACATTTGAATATTTGTCAGTCCTCAAGTTATAGGCTCTTAGATACAGGTAGCCCAGTTTTAGAGATCCTGTAAATTTGTTCATTTTTCAGCGCAACGTTTAATTAATAGATCATGAGTAAAGAGTTTGATAGTGTGTGCTCAAGCAAATGTAATGTACTATTTTATTTGCACATATTGAAGTTTCCAAATTGAAATTTTTAAATACTTAGTCTTTTTTTTCTAACAGCAAACCATATATTGATTTACCTGACAGAACAGACCGTGGATAATGTGACAGTATTAATTATTCTTGAGATTGTCAGTGAGCAAGTTGGGTAATTGTAATGCAATTTAAGGCTAATACTTTGTAAAATAAGAGTTAGAGTTTAAAAACTTTTCCTTTTTAAAATTAAATTCCTTGTGGTTGGTATTTTAAATGAAGATGATGTTGGTTCTGAACGAAGACTTTCTCAGAGCACTAAAATTTCTTTATATTTGTCGCCCCCTCCCCAACCTAGGTTTCATGCAAATCTCTAATACTAACCTGTATTTTTTTTCTGTTCAGGTGAGTGTCAAATGCCTGAACACTTTTGGCTGGTGAAGTTCCTGGGTCCTTATAAACTTTGAAGTTAATAGGAGTTTTTCTGTCTTGAGACAGTTTCAGACTTTATGCCATTTACATAATACATTTTCAGTCGAGTAGATTATATGCTATAATTTTATAGTTTAATGTTTTTATGGGCAGTGTCCAAGAACTTTTTTGAGGCATTTCACTCATTACAACTATCTCAGGTTTTTTTTTTTTTTCCTCAGGTTTTCTCTAAGTTAGATTTTCATTCACAAGGTGTTTTGAGAGCAGAAGTTAATTTGAATTCTATTACTTATCTGTTACTAAAAGCACATATGTGATAGAAAAGTTGCTGTAGAGATGCCTTGGACGCAGGTGTGTCAACATTATTCATATGGATCAAGTAAATAATAGAAATACTAACAAAGGATAAATTTTTAAATTTAACATACCGATAAATACTTGGTAACACTTAAATTTTTTTTTTTTCTGTGATATTTTTCCTAGGAGAGACTATATTATGTGTTGATATTTGTGTTTGTATTAGACTAAAAAAACACCTGAAGTGTCCAAACTTTAAAACTAAAATTATTAAATAGGAGTTACTTGTAACTTATTTTGAATAGCTGAATATTTGTGATTCATTGTATGTCATAATGTCTGTCTCAGCCTTTTTATGTTATTGTGCCTATTGCATTAAATGGTATAGGCATATTTCTGTAGTGCATTTAAATGTATAACAGTAAACTAAAATGCACTTCTCAAATGCATCATTCCACAATGTTTTCATTATATGGGATGATTATGCTAATTAAAAAAGTAGTATATTATTCCTCCAGTATTCAAATACTCTTGTACTCAAAAGGTTTATAGTTAATAAGTTTAGGATATGCAAAAAACTTACAGTTTATGAATTTAATATATGTTAACCCTAAGCAATATTTTTTATAGAAGCATTTAATGGTAAAAAGGTATTGCTATTAAAAATTAGGAATTAAAACATGAATTTTGAATCAAAGATTTAATCTTTTATTTAAACAATACATGTTACAATTTGATAACATGTTTCATTGTTCTTCAGAAGGTTGATTTTTTATGTACTCTATACACTGTCAACTGAAGAAATTAGTGGGTGGAGTTTGATTTTACATCTCAGAGTTTTTAGTAAGTATGTGTATATATGTGTGTGTATTTAAAAGAGAAGATAGAGTATCAATATGTAGGAAGAGTTTTAAAAAAACTTTTCTGAACCATGAAGTAAGAATGTTACTTTGTGTTTTTTTGTGTGTCTCTAGTGTGTATGTTACAAGAAATAAGAATACCAAACAAAGAAACTTTTCAAATTACAAAGTCTTCAAAGACATAAACTTTTACATTATGAAAAATCTGCTAGGTTTTTTTTTGCTTGCTTGCTTTGTTTTTATGCTGAGCATTAGGCTAAAAATCCTCTGTATCTAGTTACTTTTAAAAATAAACAACTTAGTTTCCCTAATGGAAATATTTGTCTTTAACTCTTTGGTATAGAGTCCCAGTGGCTGTTGGAAAACAGATTTTAAATTCCTCTCTGTTCACAGGTGCATAGTGTTCCCATATTTTGGAAATCTAAGATTAAATGGATTTAACTAAATCTAGCTTTGTTAGGGACAGATGGCTGTTTTAAACAGGTGTCACTTTCGTTTCTAGTGCATTGTGTTGGGACTTCCAGTGGTTCACAGACGAGCTGTCTAAAGCAGGTGGCATCCTTTGCTTTTGTTCTTAGTAAAATATACTTTTGGAGTTAATTATTTTCCTAGGAAGAGTTGTTTTTCTTTTTAAAGTAAAGGTTTTGAACTATTCAAATTGAGATTCCTAATTTAATTAACATAACCTTTTTTTTTTTTTTTAATATCATTCTGTTTTTGAGCTGTGTAAGCTGCAGGTCCTTTCAGAAAACACTTCAAATTCTTTAAACAGTGATAAATTCCATTTGAATCCAGAAAAAGTACTCAGGAGCACTTTACACAGTCAGTTTATCTGAAGCAAAAAGGCAGATTTGAATAAAGTGAAATTAGGGAACATGAAATTAGGTAACAAGTTAACTTTTGCTGTCCCATACTTGAATGTTTTTTTAGCATCATTATTTTAATTTAAATATTAAGTGTTGAGAACTGGTGTTGTTTTGTTGGTTACTTTAAATATTATCAAGTGAAAACATTTTCCTGACCTACTTTGATTATTACTATAAAGATTTTAGTGCTCTTTTTAAGTGAAAATTGTTCTTAAGCATTAATGTTTAAAAATATGTACTGAAATAAATAAGAGTATCAATCTATTGATTTTTAAGGTTCATATTTACTTGAATTCTATCCTTTTTTGGTGGAAATTTTATACATCTTACAACAGATGCACCAGAGGGTGCTGTGCTGTTTGCAACAAGAGATTATTATCACAAAGAATGTGATCTGATTAGAACTTTTATTTAAAGAAAAAATTTAATTACATATGCATTCAAGCATATAATAGCCTTATTTCTTTGGAGTTTAAATTTAATATACTGTCTTAATTGGCAGTTTTATATCAAAGCCTGTCTCTCTGAACTAATATATATTAGCACAGTATAAAACAATATCAAGATTGATATCTTTGGTATCATCTGAATGTCAGCATTTGTCCTATACGCACATACATTTATATTTTTATTAAGGTATTTTAATTTGTATCTAAAAAAAATTAGCTAACTTGAGAATCATACTATTTTGGCCGTGTGGCTTTGTACTCTGTAAATTGGTTCTTGTTGCACCTATCAATATATTGTATATCCTTATAACATTTATATATGGCATAATTAGTGGTATGCTTTTTATGGTATAATCTAAAAAAAGCCATTTCAAAAGTATAAATTGTAATAATAGTTATCAGGCTAATTAACTCAACAGCAATAATAATAGAAACTGTCTGGAGAATTTGGTCCCTACTTCATGCTGTTAGAAGAGTCTGGTTTGAATATTTAACTTGGCTTTATTATCTGAAAAGTTTTAGATTCTCTGCTTTACTCTGTGCCTTATACTTCTAAACTGGAAGTGACCATATATTACTTTATGTTTCTGAGTATTTGTTCAGCAAGGTTTTTTAGAAGAACACTTGAATTCAGTCTTTGGGGTTCTTGCATCATTGACTTTACTTCTTCCGTAGTGCATATGCGTGTAAGGTAAATACTGAAGCGGTAGTAGTCAGTGTTTTCCTCAAGTAAGCTTAGAAAGGCACAGTTATATCAAGTCAGCTTTTCTCCAGATGATGGATTTATGTGTACTGTAGTTCCACATTTAAGTACAATCAGCAAAATGTGATTTTTTTTTTAGAAGTGGCTTTATAAGACATAGTATTTCATGTGTTGAAATGCCGCCGAGACTCCAAAACATCAATAGAGAATAACAATTTTTAAAGTATTAGTCTTGTTAAAATAGATTAGGCATTTCTCCTCAAAAATATGGTCCTACTAATTCATTAACAGAATTGGTTAATGAATAAATTATTAAATTGGCATAACCAACTTTTGCTGCTAAGAATTTAAAGTATTATGACATTGTTTCAAAACCTTTATATTTGATGTTTTATATTTCATATCAAACTATAAGACATATTTCATGAAAAATCAGTTAAAAAGTTGGAATGTATTTAGAGTATCAAATAGGTGTATGTTTTGTTTTTAAAATAGATTGAGGGTAAATATATTGGTTAAAAACACAAGGCTTTGGATGCAGATTTCAGATAATTTTATCAGCTGTGGAACCTTGGACAGGTTATTTCCCTTCGTTTGGCCTCAGTTTTCTCATCTCAAAAATGGATGTCTTAGCCTGCCTTACAGAGTTTTGTGAAGAGTAAAGGAGCTAATTTATGTAATGTGCTTTGTTCAGTACTTGACACAGAATATATGCCCAGGGGCTCAGTGGTAAAGAATCTGTCTGCCAGTGTAGGAGACATAGGAGATGTGGGTTCGATCCCTGGGTCAGGAGGATCCTCTGAAGGAGGAAGTGGCAACCCACTCCAGTATTCTTGCCTGAGAAATCTCATGGACAGAGAATCCTGTTGGGCTACAGTCCATGGGGTTGCAAAGAGTTGGACACGATTTGGGAACTGAACATGCAGGCACCCATGCACACACATGTTCAATACATGTTGGCTCTTATGGAATACTGAGAAAATACCCAGTCTAAAATTTCTTTGAATATGCTATTGGGTCATAAGTTGTGAAAGATTTTGCTCACTGACCTACATATTAAATGATTATTCCCTTTCCCTCCTTTTAAAAATAAATCAAAGAGACCGAAGCTATCAACTGTAGGCTTGGATCACCATTTAATGACCAGTCTTGTTTTTACACTGAATTAATAGGATGCTGGGGCTTCCCAGCTGGTGCAGTGGTAATGAATCATCCTGCCAGTGCAGGAGATGCTGGAGACCCAGGTTTGATCCCTGGGTTGGGGATACCCCTTGAATGAGGAAATGGCAACCCACCCCAGTATTCTTGCCTATAAAATCCCATGGACAGAGGAGCCTGTGGGCTAAAGTCCATGGGGTTGCAAAGAGTCAGACCCGAGTGAGTGATTGAGCACACACAATAGGGTGCTAGCCCAAAGTTCTGTTTTAGTTATCTACAGCCTTATTATAATGGATTCTTTTTATGTTGGATACCTTTTCTGGTCTAGGGATCTCAGACTGAGAATTAATGGTGTAACACTTCATAAACTCTTACACTTCCCATTGTCCAATTTATATTTTCCCTTTCACATCTATTACACATGAATTCATTTGAAAACATTTTGAGCCCTACTTATATAAAATGCAGTCATTAATATATAATGATGACAATAGTTGTATAAAGATGAGTTCACCAAGGGGTTATTCCCAATTATAATGCACTGCTTAGAATTGTTATTGTAACAACAGTAGAAAAGTGTGTGAGGTCACCATTTATATACCTGTAGCAATAAGTAATTTTAGAAGAGTTTGCCAACCCAAATCTTGGGGTATAAAGTAACCTCAAGAATGTTATTTTGTAAAACATGTAATATGAAATTATAGAGGAAAAATAACACCTTTGGTTTCCTTTGTTAGGGCATTAAAGATGTTGAAAGAATCATTTTAGTTGACTGCTATATCTAAAGTTACTGTTCAGTAAGCTTGCTATGTTTCTATTTTTCTAAGCACTTTGACTAAGAATGAAATGTTTTTCTCATTTTAGAGTGATCTAAATAGCCCCAATCTTTCTCAAAGTGGAAATATAATTTATCCATTACAGTTGAAAATTTACCTGATACTGTGTGTCATCATTTTTGCTGAAGCATTGTATACTGTACAGGCTTTTTGCCCATCACCCTCATCTTACCTACTCCCATCCTTCCGCTTCTGTTCAGTGTTTAATTAATTATATGACTCCTTTACATTATTTTTATAGATAATTAGTCCCGACTTATAAAGTAGGCAGACTCTCGGCTCAGCCATCTCTGCTTCCTTTCGCCAATGAATCTAACATACATTTTCAAGGGAGCTTTTGGAAAAGGTTGGAAATGTGACTTAGATGGTAAGATTATATATCATTCTTACCAGTTTCATTCATCTGTTATCTTTGTAAACTTTGTCCTCTTGAACAAATTCATATCCTTGTTCCACTAATGATGTAGCCTGAGCGTAATTATGCTCCACAAGTTTCTCTTCCTAGTCCCGGCTATGTACTGGCCTCTGGCTAAGCACTTCTGGTTGACTCTTGATCTAGTCCCAGAATACCTTGTTTGCATAGTCACATGTGCCTGCCCATTGCTGACTTTTAACTCCTGGATTCTTTTTTCTCTGCTTTCATTAGAAGCTGTAATTTGTTGTTGTTTAGTCATTAAATCTTGTCTGACTCTTTTGTGACCTCATGGACTGTCGCCTGCCAGGCTCCTGTGTCCATGGAATTTCCCAGGCAAGAATACTGGAGTGGGTTGCTATTTCCTTCTCCAAGGGATCTTTCCGACCCAGAGATCGAACCTGTATCTCCTACATTGCAGGTGGATTCTTTACTGCTGAGCCACCAGGGAAGTCGGCCAGAAGCTGTAATACCCAGTCAGTATTGCTTGCCTTGACTTCACAGTACTTGGTTGAGATTAAGAGAGGTCTTCCTGTTTAGGCAAAAATGGTCAAGGGATAATAGGAGCTAAGAGTGAGGCAGCTTACCTGAAAATGAAAATACATTGGTTGGAGAGGAGACAAATACACTGACAGGTGATATGCAAGGAGAAGATAGGGGAACTAGGCTGAGAAATAAAGGTCTTCAAGCACCAGCCAAAGAACAGTAAAGAGGAGGGAAAAAAGCTTCTGTGCTGATATGCAGTCTGCCACTAAGTGAAAAACCTTAGGCTAGTCACTTAACCCCCCTAGGTCTCAGTTTCTCCATTTGTAAACTGAAACAGTAGGGCTGTGTGATCTCTAAAGCCCTTTCCAGCACTAATCGTCTATGATTCCCTGGTGAGATTGGCGTGGGGAAAAGGGAAACATGCCAATAACATGGAGCCTGGAATCAGTGTTGCCTTTACTGATGGCATTTTGCTTGCGTGTTGTTTCTTCTGATAAGAACAACAAAGAAAACCCAGAGTCTGGGTCTAGCATAATGGCCATGTCTATGGCACAGCCTCAGAAGCTTCCACTATTTCAGTGGGCCCTGAGGGAAGCTGTGGCCAGGTGCCCTGATTTCCTCACCCACATAGGAATAAGCTGAGTCTTGCAGCTTGAGCTCCTGCCGCGCCAGCTCCTTTATGTCTCTGTGCCAGACAAGTGTCTGACAGTTGGGGCTCCTGCCTGTTGCTCACCAATGAGGTAGTTAAAACAGGACATGATTTCCCAACTCTGTGGATAGGCAAATTGACAGGGAAAGTGAGGGCATGGAAGATAAGTTCTCTCTGTGAGCTTTGTTCACTCTCATTAGAAGTAGTAAAAATTAATTTAGTTTCTGTTGGTCTCATTTTTAATATTTCTTCCCCAGTTACTAAAGCCTTGACTTTTTTTCTTCCCTTCATACTATTCGGCTACTTTTGAGAAGAGCTAAAATCCTGTCAAGGAGACTGAGTGAGTTCTTGGGCTTCTTGACTGCTTTTGGGGCCATGCTGTGGGATGCATTGGCAATCATTGTTGCTTTTTGCTTTCTGAATATTGTTTATACTTGGATATGCATTTTTTAAATTCAGGTTTTTTGGCAGAGAAATTATGTCTTTTGGTCAAGAAGTATGCATTTCATAACTTAAAAAAATCTTTATTGGAATATACTTGACTTAAAATGTTGTGTTAGTTTCAAGTGTATAGCAAGATGAATCAGTTATACACACATATATATCCACTCTTTTTTAGATTCTTTTTCCGTAGAGGTCATTACAGGGTATTGAGTAGAGTTCCCTGTGCCATAGGGTAGGTTCTTACTAGTTATCTGTTTTATATATAGTAGTGTGTATATGTCAGCCCCAGTCTCCCAGTTTAATCCCTTCCTTCCCCTTTCCCACTTGGAAACCATAAGATTTGTTTTCTATATCAGTGACTCTGTTTCTGCTTTGTAAATAAATTCATTTATACTATTTTTTAGATACCAAATGTGATATTTGTCTTTGTCTGACTTACTTCACTCAGTACTTTATTTGGCAAGTGCACTTACAAGATTTTAGAGGCTTTTTCATGAGTTCATTAATATAAGTCTGACGTTCTGTTCTATCTCACCTTACCTCTCTTACTAGTTTAATACGGGGTATATGAAAGATTAACAGATTTTAATCATTACTTTTAATATTTGAATGCTATTTTTTATTGATTAATAGAAATGTATTCAAGTTTCTGAATTACAGATCTGAATGCTTGATGGCTTCAAACATTTCAGTATAAAACTATCATCCTTAAAAATGCATCTGGCCCTCTCAGTCTCAGTCAGCATAGTTTATGTTAACATGCAATTAGAAACCCTTTGCTTCTCAGTTAAATTTGTTTCTTCAATGCTTTAGTTGTGGGGGTGGTGAGGGAGGCTGCTGGAGCGGAGCAGGAAGAAAGAGATACATGTAGAAATTATATCCTGTTTCCATGATTGAATATTAGTGCTTTGCATACTCTATCCAGTTGGTTTTCTGGACTGTAAAGTTTTGGTGGAAATAAAGATTAGAGTGGGGATTGCAGGGCATGTGGGGTGGGGTGCGGAACAAATGACTTAGGTGACACAGTATTTCTTACAGATCTGTTTCCTTTCCTGTGTTGTAGTATTAATCAGGGTATGTACACTTTTGGACGATAGGCATTTTATTATTTCATATTTGTCTGATTCCTTTTCTCCTAAAACTTGACTGTATCTGTATATGTATGTTGTATATACAACACCCTTTGTATATTGGTATACAGTAATATCTTTATCTTTTAAAAAGAGTCTATATTGTGATTTAGCCCTGCACAGATTTAGAAAGGTAGGAGTAAATAGTGAGAAATGTAGTTTCTGTGCTAGATAACAGAAATGATTCCTTAAATTCACCTCTCTATATTTTTCTTTGATAGATTGTTTTGTGGATATATATTTTTTGCAATAAAATCTAGATTATTCCTTTATTCCTGCTGAGGCTTACATTTTAAAAGAACCAAAGACTGTAGTCTGTCACATCAGGCTTTCACTGATTGACATCTGATTATATCTGATAACAATCTTGGAGATGAGTTTTAATGAAGTGTCAGCATAAGAGTCATTAAAAAAACACATGAAAAGATAGTATATTAGTGATCTTAAAATCACTTTTACATCTTAAATATACAATATGCATATTTGACGTGCTGTGATGAAAACCCAACATGAAATATTAATACACAGACACCAGATAAAGTGAGATTATTTGTTTTGATCATGTAACATGATCACATTATATGCTTTTAAAGGACATTTTAAAACATGATATTTTGTTTAACAAGTCATATTTCTAGGGTGTACTTTCATTAAGAAAACTGGATTTTAGCTTATATGTAGTGTTTTGTGTATGTGTATATGTTTGTGTGTAGACCTTTGGAAAATCATTTTAATTGGTACTTCAGAACTTTGGTCAACACTTTTTGCCCACTGATTTTTGTATTTTGCGTATCTTGGAACAATATTAGTGTTATTTTCTTGAAGCAGAGAAAATTAGGGGACTTTGTGGCTTAAGTTCTTTGAATGACCTTTCTGTGAATTGGGGAACAATTTTTAATAGTGCCTCACATTATACAGTGATATTTAAAGGCTACCTTAACTTAACAAAGGCCATGAATGCTGAAATTGAATTGAATTGTTAAAGGCAAAAATTGTAACTCTGATTATAGTAGGTTAAGATAATGTGTTGCTGCCTCGTTTGAAATTTACAACCTTTTAAATAATGTTTAATGAGTAGAACTGTATAATAGATGTGGATTTATATTTCAGCAAAGGTTTGAGAGGTAGATGGTTTGGAAGTCAGGTGGGATTTTATCTTTGAAGTTGGGAGGTGATGTATTTTAATATTTTTTGATTGGATTAGATTTACTTGAGTACTTACTGGTCTTGATAGAAATGCCAGTGACTGTGGAATGGAGATGATCAGAGACATTTGTGGGAGGAGGTCATTATATTGATCCTGACATGTCACTCAACCTTCCTTCGTGCTGTCCTTGATAAACTTTAAAGTGAAGACATCTTTTTTGGATAATATGAACCTGTGATATTGTGTTTTTGTTAATTTACATGGCTGTCTGGAATTTCCCAAATCCTACCACAGCCTTGTGTGATGCATTGTCCATGAGCTTCGGAAGCTCCAGCATAAGTTTTGGTTTATAAATCTTAGAAAGAATGATAATTGATGACTAGGCATGCCTAGCAACCCACTGCAGTCTTCTTGCCTAGAGAATCCCAGGGACGGAGGAGCTTGGTGAGCTGCCATCTATGGGGTTGCACAGAGTCAGACACGACTGAAGTGACTTAGCAGCAGCAGCAGGCATGCCTAGAACAACACCTTAATCTGAAGGAATGGGATAAGATGAGGGTAGTTTGGTAATTTCCAATCATATACTTGGAAAAATTAGACAGGAATAACGACTAGTACAGTATAGAGAAAAAGAAGGGTGATGTTAGAGGCCACAAAGGAAATTCACTTGGCCAGATTAAGCATATTTAGTAATATTACTGCTATCATTAATACCATTATTTATAATATTTTATTCTAAAATATTGTAGCAGAGACATAAGAACACTTTGATATGTTAGTCTATAAGCTTGTAGTTTTATATCTTTGTTCTTTAGCTTTATTTTTGAATGAGAAATTAAGGATTTATATCAATGTGTATTTAGTGCCAGTACTGTTTTGGTTAATTTAGGAATCCTGAAATGGCTTGGCTTTCTATTGGGTTTTAAGGAATGTTTTAAAAGAAAAGTGAAAAATTAGGTATTTGATACAAAATTAGATATTCTTGGCTAGGTGGACATATTTTTTAAGATCTGAAATTTTAGAAGGCAGAAATTATCGAGATGATATTTAGACATCAGGAGGGATTTAAAACAAAGGATCGGAGGAGACATTGAAAATGCAGTTAGATTAAACCTTGAAATAAAGGTTAAAAATAAGGTGAGATGGATAAATCAAAATACGAATGGTGTAATAATTTGTTAGATGAATAATCACTTCTTGGCCTTACTATGATTTTAACAAATAGAGGAAGCTGAGAAACAAATTATACTTAAGTTTCTTATGGGCACCACATTTGTTTTTTTGTCTGAAATATTTACAATAATGTCTGAGACCTTTGACTGTTATTGTATGGGACTTTACTATTAATGTTGTATATAGAAAAAGAATTAAACTGAGAAATTACATCAGAGTTTTCTTGTAATTCTTTTATTGTTACAAAGTTAAATGTTAGTATAAAAAATTAATATATTCCATTAGAGTATCTGATTAGTGTATATGATATCCAAAGTAGTTAACGTTTGGGAAGCCAGTGTATAGTGAAAAACTGTGTACCATAAATGTATATATTCTTAAAACTTCCTTATTTTGAAATTTTAAAAACTAATAGTGGAGCATATAGAATAGTATAGTGAACCCTTATGGGTCTGTCTCTCAGACCTAACTATTACTACGTTCCGTTGTTTTTAAAGCTGTATAATATGAAATAATTTGTTGATTGAAATGAACTTGAATCACACTTTGTTTAACATTGCTCTGAAGAAGTTTAAGTCAAATGTTAAGAACAGATTCAGTGTAGCCTTGAAACCATGGAAACCATGCTTTCATTAATTTAAGACAAAATATTTAAGAGTGATTGATCTTCGTGTTGTTTCTTCTCAGCAAAGCATTTGTACATTAGGAAGTTTCTTCTCATTTGTTGGTCAAGTCCTTTGTTTATTAATTGCAGCCTCTTCTACTTGGAATCTACCTGTCATTACTAAAGGGAATAAGTGCACAGCTGCAGCCCTTGTTCACAGGGCACAGGAAAACAACTGTCTTTATATACACCTGCTAGAGGTGAAAGGGATTACTGTTTTGTACATCATTCTTTTAACTTGTTTTTGGGTAGATTTGGATGAACTGTTAAGAGCCATTTTGTAAGGTGACAGGGAAGAGACCATTTATCTTCTGGAATATTCCCTTTAGAGTTAGCTATTCAGTTGCTTGGAGAAGGCAATGGCACCCCACTCCAGTACTCTTGCCTGGAAAACCCCATGGACAGAGGAGCCTGGTAGGCTGCAGTCCATGGGGTCGCTAAGAGTCTGACACGACTGAGCGACTTCACTTTGCCTTTTCACTTTCATGCATTGGAGAAGGAAATGGCAGCCCACTCCAGTGTCCTTGCCTGGAGAATCCCAGGGACGGGGGAGCCTGGTGGGCTGCCGTCTCTGGGGTCGCATAGAGTCAGACACGACTGAAGCGACTTAGCAGCAGCAGCAGCAGCATTCAGTTACTTGGATATAATAGAACATAAAGGAAGAGACATCCATTGGTAAGAGTTACTGTACTGAAAACTTATGACATCATTCAAAGCAATTTAGTGTTTTTTTATTGTCTTCAGAGAATGAGGAGAGTCCCTTAGTTTTATTATTTCACTGAAGTTTTGTTGTTGAGTCGCTAAGTCGTGTCCGACTCTTTGTGACCACATGGACTGTAGCCCACCAGGCCCCTCTCCATGGGATTTCCCAGGCAAGAATTCTGGAGTGGGTTGCCATTTCCTTCTCCAGGGGGTCTTCACAACTGAGGGATCGAACTTGCATCTCCTGCTTTTTGCAGGTGAATTCTTTACCAGTGAGCCACTAGGGAAGCCCGTGACTGAAGTCAGGCGGTATAAAAGAAGCTTATTTCCAATGCTGGAGTCTATTCCCCCTTGCCAAATCCATTATTCATGTTGAAAATTATGCTGTAATGAGCAGAATAATATGTGTAACAAATAATGATTAATGTCATTTTGTATGTTGATAAGGGAAGAGAACCAACTATCTTTATATTTTAATGTAATTTAGAAACTAAGCAGTTCTTAACGTGAGAAAATCATGTTGCTCTACTTACTCTCTATTGGAGTAACTCCCCAGTAGCAAACAATGTTCTGATTTGGGAGAACACCATGAGAAGGAAAGCTATGTCAAATAATTGACTTCTGTTTTAGAACCTGAACCTGTCTGCATAACAGCTAAGCTTTTGAGTCTGAAGCTGGAGCTTCAGATCGCCTAGAAAGAATGTTTTCCTTTCTCAGGGACCCAGCTTCAGCCTTTCTCCCTGTTTCTGCCTAACTACTCTATATTCTTCTGCCTCTTCACTATGTCTGGTCAGCACAGCTAAACAAAAGGGGTAGCCAGGATGCTAGAGTAGAGATTAAAGAGGTGAAAAGATCTGTTGCTAGATTTACACATGCTTCCAGGTGGTACAAATAGATTCCAGGAGAGACGTAATTAGGATGTTTTATTTTAGAAACAAAATTTTTAAGTTGGAACAGACTGGAGGTTATCTCGTTCAACCCTCCATTCCCTATTTATTTGAAAGAAAATGGAGGCTAAGTGACTTGGAAGTATAACAAATCAGAGCTGGGGCTCTTGAGCTCCAGACTCCTCACTCCTTGACCAGTGTTCTCATGCTGTATACTTCTTACGCTGTATACTTAACTTTCATTAAAGGCTGGCAACTCAAATGTGCTGCCTTAAATATTCACAGTACTTGCTTATTTTGTCTACAAGTCTGAGCTCCATATTTTTCTTAGAAAAAGTAAAGTTTTATAATTCTGTATTAAAATTTTGAATATATATCTTAATTTATCATGTTATTGTCATTTAGTTGCTAAGTTGTGTCTTTTGCGACCCCATGGACTCGAGCCCACCAGGCTCCTCTGTCCATGGAATTTCCAGGCAAGAACACTGGGATGGGTTGCCATTCCCTTCTCCAGGGGATCTTCTGTACCCAGAGATCAAACCTGCATTGCAGGCAGATTCTTCACCACTGAGCCACCAGAGAAGCCCAGTTTTTATCATTGTCAACTATAATTTTTGGTATACAGGTCATTATTTAATTGTTTTATTTAAAAATGACATAGAAATGCAATTTAAAATGTTTTCCAGGCTCTTAAATAGGCTGTATTCTAAGGGGAAGTATCATATTTGCTTGTTTTATTTATTTATTTTTTTTTTAAAGAAAAATAGCAGATTTGTAATCTCTATCGTTTGTACTTCCCCTTTCTGGGTGTTAGTGATGTATGTCATAATTGTATTAGTGTACATTATCTTCAGACTTGGCATATACCTCTTTACTTATTTGAAGAGGTAAGGGTGATTCTAATCATTCTAAAGATTGTTGTAAAAAGTTAATGAACTACTAATTATAGAAATTGAAATATTTGTTCCTCTAGGTCACTCTCTTGAGTGAAAGTAAAATTACTGGCAGCTGATATTGGCTATACAAGTTGAGACTTGCCTAGCTGGGATTTAAAGGTGCTGCAGCACTCTTAAGTCAAAGAACCAACAAATGAGAACATGAAGGGACTGCCGTGTATTCCATAGCAACTAAAAGCAGTATATGCAGTCATGCTGTTATATGACTTCTTATTTTCTTAATCTGAGTTTTTGGAAGGATCTATTGTTTACTGATTAATAGTTTGAGACTGTGGCAGGAATAAGTAATTACCAAGATTTTGTCTTATTTTTCTATGTTTGTGTGTGTGTGTGTTAGATTTGGAAGTAAACCTATGAGGTTAGGCTTGGGTTTAGTTTTGGTGTATCCGGTTTTGTGATAAAGATGAACAATTTGAGCACTAACCCTGTTGATTATTTGAAACAATCCACCTAAGAGAGACTGAGAAATTGACAAAAACCCTGAACTTTCTAGCAGTACCCTGATGCTCTTACCAGCTTTATTTGTGGCACCAAATCTTAAAGGATGCATTTATATAAAACAGGAGTAGGTTTCCTATGGGGGAAAACCATTTGTCATTTGCTCTTAACAAGGTAAATCCCTATGGACAAACGTTTCTTGTAAAACTGTTCCCCTTGGATTTCTTTTCTCCTTCAATAAAAAAGGAGCTATGATAAACAAAGGTATGATGAAATATTAGTTAGCTCTTGCATTTTTGCCTAGAAGTTACTCATTCTTAATCTTTATGGTTTTATTTTTTTAATTTAATGAGAATTAAGAATCAGGATGCAGTGCATTAAATCGACTTTGTGTTAACTGAAGAAAAGGGGTTTTGTTTTTGAGCGTGGGGGGTGTCTTAATCATTTACTTTTAGACTTTATAGTCCTGATTTGCCAGCATATACCAACTGGCCCATAAAATGGAACAGAAAATACAAATTATTCAGATTAAGAAATGTTAATTACTTGGAAGTCTAAATTGAGGTTTCAATACAGAGTTGCTGCTGCTGCTGCTGCTGCTGCTGCTGCTGCTAAGTCGCTTCAGTTGTGTCTGACTCTGTGCGACCCCATAGACGGCAGCCCACCAGGCTCCCCTGTCCCTGGGATTCTCCAGGCAAGAACACTGGAGTGGGGTGCCATTGCCTTCTCCATCAATACAGAGTTACCAGTTACTAAATATTAGACTGCTGGATTTGTTGGATATAAAGAGGAGGAATCTGAAACATGGTGTGTGGTCTTAATAGCTTATGAATTTATAATCTGGCTAATTTTTTAAATTAAAACTGTTTCTAAATATGAATTAATAGAACCATCTAAATAGGAGATACTTTGGATGTTCTCATATAGCCCAGAGTTTTTTTGTTGGTGTCAAAGGCTAATAGAGTTTGCCAAGAAAACACACTGGTCATAATAAATACTCTCTTCCAACAACACGAGAGAAGACTCTACACATCACCAGATGAACATCACCAGATGGTCAATACTGAAATCAGATTGATTATATTCTTTGCAGCCAAAGATGGAGAAGCTCTATACAGTCGGCAAAAATAAGACTGGGAGCTAACTGTGGCTCAGATCATGAACTCCTTCTTGCCAAACTCAGACTTAAATTGAAAAAAGTAGGGAAAACCACTAGACCATTCAGGTATGACCCAAATAAAATCCCTTACAGTAGAAGTGATAAAAAACATTCAGGGAATTAGATCTGATAGACAGAGTGCCTGAAGAACTGTGGATGGAGGTTCCTGACATTGTACAGGAGGCAGGGATCGAGACCATCCCCAAGAAAAAAAAATGCAAAAAAGCAAAATGGCTGTCTGAGGAGGCCTTACTAATAGCTGTGAAAAGGGAAGCGAAAGCAAAGGAGAAAAGGAAAGATATACCCATTTGAAGGCAGAGTTCCAAAGAATAGATAGCAAGGAGAGATAAGAAAGCCTTCTTCAGTGATCAGTGCAAAGAAACAGAGGAAAACAACAGAATGGGAAAGATTAGAGATCTCTTGAAGAAAGAGATACCAAGGGAACATTTCATGCAAAGATGGGCTCAATAAAGGACAGAAATGGTATGGACCTAACAGAAGCAGAAAATATTAAGGAGAGGTGGCAAGAATACACAGAGGAACTGTACAAAAAAGATCTTCATGACCCAGATAATCACGATAGTGTGATCACTCACCTAGAGCCAGACATCCTGGAATGTGAAGTCAAGTGGGCCTTAGACAGCATCGCTACGAACAAAGCAAGTGGAGGTGATAGAATTCCAGTTGAGCTATTTCACATCCTGAAAGATGATGCTGTGAAAGTGCTGCACTCAATATGCCAGCAAATTTGGAAAACTCAGCAGTGGCCACAGGACTGGAAAAGGTCCGTTTTCATTCCAATCCCAAAGAGAGTCAATGCCAAAAAATGCTCAAACTACCACACAATTGCACTCATCTCACATGCTAGTAAAGTAATTCCTAAAATTCCCCGAGCCAGGCTTCAACAATATGTGAACTGGGAACTTCCACATGTTCAAGTTGGATTTAGAAAAGGCAGAGGAACCAGATATCAAGTTGCCAACATCCATTGGATCATAGAAAAAGCAAGAGAATTCCAGAAAAACATCTGCTTTATTGACTATGCAAAAACCTTTGACTGTGTGGTCCCAACAAACTGGAAATTTCTTCAAGAGATGGGAATACCAGACTGCCTGACTGGCCTCTTGAGAGTATGTCAAGGCTGTATATTGTCACCTTGCTTATTTAACTTACATGCAGAGTACATCATGAGAAACGCTGGGCTGGAAGAAGCACAAGCTGGAATCAAGATTGCTGGGAGAATTATCAATAATCTCAGATACATAGATGACACCACCCTTATGGCAGAAAACGAAGAAGAACTAAAGAGCCTCTTGATGAAAGTGAAAGAGGAGAGTGAAAAAGCTGGCTTAAAGCTCAACTTCAGAAAACTAAGATCATGGCATATGGTCCTGTCACTTCATGGGAAATAGAAGGGGAAACAGTGACAGACTTTATTTTTTGGGGCTCCAAAATCACTGCAGATGGTGACTGCAGCCATGAAATTAAAAGACGCTTGCTCCTTGGAAGAAAAGTTATGACCAACCTAGACAGCACATTATAAAGCAGAGACGTTACTTTGCCCACAGAGGTCCATCTAGTCAAAGCTGTGGTTTTTCCAGTAGTCATGTATGGATGTAAGAGTTGGACTATAAAGAAAGCTGAGCGCCAAAGAATTGATGCTTTTGAACTGTGGTATTGGAGAAGACTCTTGAGAGTCCCTTGAACTGTAAGGAGATCCAACCAGTCCATCCTAAAGGAGATCAGTCCTGGGTGTTCATTGGAAGGGCTGATGTTGAAGTTGAAACTCCTATATTTTGGCCACATGATGTGTAGAACTGATGCAGTGGAAAAGACCCTGATGCTGGGAAAGATTGAAGATGGGAGGAGAAGGGGACAAGAGGATGAGATGGTTGGATGGCATCACCGACTCACTGGACATGGGTTTGGGTAGACTCTGGCAGTTGGTGATGGACAGGGAGGCCTGGTGTGCTGCAGTCCACAGGGTTGCTAAGAGTTGGACACTACTGAGCAATGGAACTGAACTGATTTTTTCTGGCCCTGATTTTATAGTAACCATTTGAGCAATGCAGTTATAGTATTCCAGATGGATTTTTTAAAGTTCCTGCTTTTTTAAACTGATTTTGTAGAATGAAATGATTTCATAAGTTTTTGTTATTTGTTCAAATTAGCATCATCAGGGAGTAGATTTGAGCTGACCTAATCAAGGTCTCTTTTCCTGTTATGTTTTCAAGTGACATTTTGTTACCTAACTCGGTATCTATATATGCCTTGATGTGTGTGTGTGTTTGTGTATGTGTCTGTGTGCATAAAATTTCAGACTTGCCTGGAATTTCCTGTGTCTAACAAGAGTAGTTCTTAGTTTCAGAATTTGAAGAGTGCCTTGTAGAATCCAGTACCTTCTTCCCATTTTCTCATTGTTGCAGACTGTGGAAATTCCTCATGCTGCTTACTGTGGGAGAGACCTGGGGGACAATTTTTTTGGGGGGCAGCTACTTTGAATACCCTCAAACTCTTTAGTTTCTCCTTTTGCTGCCTATCTTCACTGTTCTGCTGAGATGTCCACAAAGTGCAAAATTAGGGCTTGAGTTCCAAGGTTGACTAATTCACTTGGTGTCAGAGTGGATTATTACAGTAGTCAGATGTGTGGTTGCACTTGTGATGTTCCACTACAGTTGCACTATGAGATGTTACAATAGGCTTTGATGTCTACTATGGAGACTTTACCCTCAAGAATGTTTTCATTTTTATGAAACTATCATCCATGAATCCATCCAGCTCTTTTTTTAACCAATATATGTTCATTCTGTATCATCTCTTGAGAATTTGTTTGGTAAATTTGCTACAAGTTATGAAGTCATCTTGACCTCTCTTCAGACTTAAGGGGTTCCCTTCAATTTCTGCAATCACTTTAGATGTACAAGTTCATTTTTATTGTTTATATCTTCAGTTATTTATTGAGTAAATATTGGCACCTACTTTATGGGCCAAGCAAAGGAATGCTGTGGAGGATACAACAGTGAACAAAATTGATCAGGTCTGTGCTGTCAAAGAGTTTACAGTTGAACAATTGGCAGTGAGAGAGAGAAAATAAATGAATATTATAATAAATGGTTATAAATGCTATAGGGAAAAATAAAGGAGAGTAGAGAGGGTAGGGAGAAGGCAATGGCACCCCCACTCCAGTACTCTTGCCTGGAAAATCCCATGGACGAAGGAGCCTGGTAGGCTGCAGTCCATGGGGTCACGAAGAGTTGGACACGACTGAGCGACTTCACTTTCACTTTTCACTTTCATGCATTGGAGAAGGAAATGGCAACCCACTCCAGTGTTCTTGCCTGGAGAATCCCAGGGACAGCCTGGTGGGCTCCCGTCTCTGGGGTCGCATAGAGTCAGACATGACTGAAGTGACTTAGCAACAGAGAGGGGAGGTGATGAGAGTGAAGGAAATTTTAAATAGGGAAATTAGGAAAAACTTGAAGAGAAGGTGACAAAGTGTTACAGAGGTAAGTAGTGTTTATTTCTTCAAATGTGGCTTTATGTGTTTATATTGATGCCTTGATTGATAGTAGCCTTCCTTCTGTAAAGGAAGAGCTACAGAGCTTTATTTTCTTCTGTCAATACAGAGCCCTATCTGTTTACACCTGTCCTTACATAGTACTTTTCTTTCTTCCTTTCTCTTTGCTGCCTTTTATCCATTTTATATGCTTTTCTCTGAATATACAACCTTTTCATTTATATATTCTTTTGAAGTTGTATTGACTAAAACTGTTGACTAAAAACTGGTTTCTATAAGAGATTGGGAAGATTAAAAATCTCTTTTAAAATTTTTTATTTTTTTTTGGAGGAGAGAGGAGATTTTCATTTCTTTAAGTTCACCCTACCTGCTTACAAGTTAGGTTCTTCTGAAACACCTGTAACTGTCACTAAAATATATATTGTTAAAAAATGGAAAAGAATTGATGCATGAAGTATTAAAGGTAAAAATCACAATAGAAAATAGAAATTACTCTAGCCAAACTGCTTATTTGTTGATTGTGGTCTCAGTTTACTTATATGGCTAATTTAAACAGAACCAAGAATCTTTGTATACGATGGTTTCTATGGTCAGTGTCTTAGATATGAAACTGAAAAGTCCTTGTTTGTATAGGCTAGATATCTGTCATTATCCAGTCATGCTAATTGTGACTTCTCATAGGTTTATGAATTGAATTTATTTGTAAAATTTTGTATATGCAAAAAGAGATAAATGACATTATTTAGACAAATAAAAGTTATTAATGGGGGGAAATTGTCCTGAGTTCTGTTATTTTGACAAATAGGTTGTCATACTGATATTTTTTGAATAAAATTTTTCAGTGTACTAATGTCAAAATTGTATTTTCCATTTCAAATTCAGTGTCAGATATTCAACACTATGTGCCTGTCATCCATTATGAAATGTACATATGGTTTGACAGTATTTGAGGGTATTGTACTGTATTGGAATACTTAAAGATGGTACAAAGTATATAATATAAAAGTATAGTTTTTAATGTATTTAAGTTAAGGAAGTGGAAACTGCTGTGGAGTTTTAATCATATAAACTACATTTCTCTGAATTTATATGACTTTGTATGTAATATTTATTTCTAATCCTGGTTTCCTTCTTGAAGGTTGGTTAAATGGTTATACTAGAAGATATACCCAGGCATTTGTGTCTGAAGTAAGTCATATATTCCCACATTTTAGCAGCTGGTAGTTCAAAGTTTATTGAACTTGAGTACTTGCTATTTTTGCCATTAAAAATATAAATAAATAAAGTCAAATTTAGTATCACCGCTTGTTTGTACCATCACCATGTTTATGAAAAAATATGTAAGCTATATGAAAGATTTTGGAAAGCAAGTCTGCCCTCATATTCTCCCCTACCTAACTTTACATTAAGGAAAAATGTTAAAATACACAAAAATAGAAAATATGATGAAATAATGAAATGAATTCCTATGTATCCATCTCTCTGCTTTAATTAGTAAGTTGTGGTTAATCCTACTTCAGCCATTCCTCCTCACTTCCCACCGATTCCATTATTGTTGGCCTCACTTTTTACCTATGAAAAGGGATCCAGCACAGCTGAGTCAGGCTTAGTGCTCACACTGCCAGTCCTTTACTCTGCTTTGCCATGTTGTGCCATCTCCCCACCCCCTGGAAATAGAGGGATGAATGGAAAAAAAATCATGAAAAGAATAAAGGTTAGTTTCCAAACAAGTATCGTTTAAGATTTTGAATTGTGAACTTTCATATTTCTTGTCTCAGATTTTGAGTTGGAATTAAATATTATCTTCCAAATTAAGTGTAGACTCCACAAAGTCAGTTTGTTAGTGCCCTGCGAGAAAGTAACATTTTTCTCTTTACAAAGATGGTTCCTTTTTATTTTTTCTAAAGATTTCCTATGTATTTTCTTTCACAAAAATTGTGAAATATGTGTCTTTGAGATTTTTGGCATTTATAATGTGGTACAACTGAAATTGGCCCTCAGATTTATAGAATGTACTTCAAGATGCTTTTTTCAGTATCCTGTTATGCATTTCAGAAATCAATTGATCCAGTTTCTTTTTGCCCATTAATTCAATATTTTTTCAAGTTTCTAAGTGATAAAAGTGATTATTAGTAGTTAAAAAGTAAAAGTGTTTTTTGAGGTTTTAAAACAAGTTTTTAACGATAAGCACT
The DNA here is from genome assembly GCF_027580195.1 of Bos mutus. Taxonomy (NCBI): domain Eukaryota; kingdom Metazoa; phylum Chordata; class Mammalia; order Artiodactyla; family Bovidae; genus Bos; species Bos mutus. The sequence goes on along the minus strand of NC_091624.1, from coordinate 71,251,098 downwards.
CTTCCAATCAGATGTTGTATCACAATCCTTTAATAAATCTTGATATTTAAAACTCTCCTTTGTCCATCAATATTCTTTTGACCTTGGCTAAATAAATTACAGAAAACTTTTGAAAAAACATATTTTGGGACGTATTCTGTCAGTAGATAGGAGCTGGTAGAAGCAAGAAGGGCCGTATATTTGGGGCTCTCATAATTATTTTTTTTCTCTTTTTAATTAATAAGATGATTACTAAAAAGAATTCTAACCTCTAAGTTGTTGGCTACCAACCCTAGTTATGTGATTTATTAAAAAGCCTATAATTCTTGACAAATGCTTATGAAATTTTTAAAAATTCAGAATTCAGTTTTATTCAACTTTTGTTGAGGATCTTTGATTTTTAGGGGAGAGGGGTTGGTATGTAGAAATGAAGTGTGACAGGGCGTTGCAAATCCAAGCAAACTTGAATGTGCAAAAGGCAGGCCAAATTCCATAGATAAATATGTGATTCTCTATAGCTGCATACTTCTGGTTCTTACAATGAAGCCACACTTCATGATTTGTTGTGGCTTCATAACTTGAAAGACAGAAGACCTCAATGGACACCAGAAAGCTCTTTTTCAACAACACTTCTACTATAAGATATCCATTCTCATTTAACAATTTTTTATTCTTTATTTTACTCCATTGCTTTTTAGTTAACACTGCCTGTGAAAAGTGAAAAATTAAAGTATTAGTCTCTCAGTTGTGTCAGACTCTTTTCGACCCTATGGTCTGTAGCCTACCAGGCTCCTCTCTCCGTGGAATTCTCCAGACAAGAATACTGGAGTGGGTAGCCATTCCCTTCTCCAGGTGATCTTCCTGACCCCAGGGATCGAACCCCGGTCTCCTGCACTGCAGGCAGATTCTTTACTGTCTGAGCCACCAGGGAAGCCCAGGTAACTTTGATTCTTTCAGAGCAGATTCTTCTAGAGTTATGTAATACATACTGGTAATTAACCAACTACTAAATAATTGCTTTAAAATAAATACATTTGCCTGACACAGGCCCTGTGAATGGTATACTCATAAGTAGAATCTGACTTTAATGACTTTATTGACTACTGTGTGTCTCTGTGTGTGTAGTGTGTATATTCTAATGTTTTGTTCTTGTTGAAAAAAACCAATTTTCATTACTTGAGAAAGGTTTTCTTATATTATTAATAGGTTCTTAGTTTTAGAATTAAGTTTTTCTAATCCTAAATGAGAATTGAAAAGTTTTCAAAGTTCTAAACTGTAAAATTAAGTTGAATCTTCAAGTTAAAAACTTTTTTTTTTGCATTATAGTTGTAACTGATGATCACTGCATCTTTTAAGAACCTTTTTTTTTTTTTTGTGTTGTTGCTTGACTTAAGAAGTAAGAGTGAGTCAAGGAAAATACAATTATTGAATGTAAAATTTTTCATCTTTGTGTTTTTTCCTTTTTTTTCTCAGCTATAAAATTAATCCTCATGTTTCTGCAAAATTTCTTTCAGTTCTTCTCTTTCTGCATTCTTGTCTCTCTTTCCTATCCTTTCTGTCCCATTTCCCTCTTTTGCTTCGTTCTACTCTGCTTGGCTTTCCTTACAGGCTTTTTCAGCTCTGAACTTTCTCAGCCAACCCATCCTGCCTCAGCCTTGGTTTGTTGCTCAAATGCTGCCTTTGCACCTCTCAGCCTGCTTCAGCTGTCTTGTTATTGAATTCTTTGTCTTTGTTTTTGGAATAATTGTTGTGCATTCCTCTGTTTATTGTTTCTTGGTACGTTTAAAGAATTAGCTAATTTCCTTTATTCTGCTTCCTATGGTACATAATGAGAAGAAGAAATAAAAAACAACAGTTGAAGGACAGGTGCTGTTGGCTCTTTAAAAAAGAATAAAATGATGCAGTTGACAGCTTATTTTAAACAATGCTCCCAGTTTGGAATAGATAGGCTAAATGTTGCTGTGAATGTAAAAAAATGAATGTTGTTTTTATTTTTTTAATTTTATTTTTAACTTTCAGAAGTTACAGGCAATATTAGTATAGCCAGAATATACTTGGAAAGTTTGGATTAGATGATTATGTAAAATCGTGTTGTTTTTATTTCTCTGATGGTCTTTGGTATTTTATAGTAGACCAGCATCTATTTTTGTCTTTAAATACTTTATGAAAAAATGCTTATCATACATAACTTAATAAACCTCAATACAGTTTCTTCCTTTAAAGAAGGTAGAAGTCCCTGCCCATGTTTCAAATTCTGTTTCATATAATTTGTTTAGCAGTATTTTATTGATAGACTACTATTTTTTCTTTTGTTTGCATTTGCATTGAAGTAGTACTAGATGTAATTAATTTATGTCATTAACTTGTTGAATGTTAATCTTTAAAGTTATAGAATATCTGATAGGATACAATAGATTTTGGAATTAATATAAAATTATTACCAAAAGGGGTGACAAGAAAAACAAAAATCTGGTTTTATAATAAAATGAAACTTAGAATTTCTTTAGTTTTTCAGTGATGGTGTGTGTGTGTGTGTGTGTGTGTGTGTGTGTGTGTGTGGGGGGACTGCTTTTAGTTCATGACTTCATGACTTCTGGGTTCCTAGGTTTAGTTTACTTTTCTACTTTTGGATTCTACCGAATGCCATTTTTTAAAATCAAAGTTGAAGATGCTTAATACTGCCTTTTTTTTTCTTCCTTGAAACTTTCTCAGTTCATCTGTATCTATTATAACCTTTTAGGAGACTGTGTGGAAATAAAAACTTGGGGATGCTAGATGGTATAATTGAAATGTAGATCATAATCTGTTCTTTATTTGTTTTACCAAATTAGTTAGGGATTCTAAGGATACATTTTGAATATTTGTGTATGTTTAGCATTTTGTTCCTTTGTTAGAAATCTCTCGGTGTGACTTATTTTTAATAGGATGTGTCTTGAATTGTGGTCCCATCACTCTTGAAAAGTATTAAGCCCCTTAAACACACTGGTCAGACCCATAGAGGGAAGCCTACAGGTTTATTAGCACTCCTTAGCCTGAAAGCACAGCATACCCTTCTAGGTTGCACAGCAACAGACTCCTAGCAACCGTAATAGATTGAATTTCTAAGAGTGACCAGGCCGGATGTAATAATAAAGCAAGAGGTACAAACAGTTGTCATGGTTTTCTTTTCACAGTAGGCTAGTTTGATTTGGGGAAGCTTAGCCCCTAAAAAATGGGTAAACTTCTTATAAAAGTACTACTATTTGTACATACGACTTCTGGTATTAAAATAGCAATAATAATACCAAATTTAAAGAGCTACTGATTTAAAAAATGTATGCTCAATATAAAAAAATAAAAGGAATATCATGTAAAGGAGTTTTCAGGGAGGTGTTTATAAAAAAGACTTATAAAACCAAACTGTAGCAAGACAGTCATACTGAATGCTTGTTAAAAATCACAGTATTTGTGTTCTTGGGGATCCTCTTAATTTTTCAGCAACTCTTTGTAGTTTTATGTATGCAATTTAAATGATGAGCATATAAAACTGATGCTTATGATAAACTTAAAAATTATCAAAAAAAACACACTATTTGAACTATATATAAACAGTGTTTTTTGAAATTATGAGCCAACAACCAATGGAGCAGAGAATCTATTGAAGAAAAAAGAATAAAGTAGTAAAATGTACAATATTCCACAGTGAGAGTAAAAGTGTCTGTGATAATTCCTAAAGGTGTAATACTGTGCTACAACTTTGTTAACATTTCTCCTGGGTATTTTTTAGTCTGTATTTGCTTACATAGGCATGAAAAAGAGATTAATTCAGATACATTCACAACCTGAAACAGGATGCCTCCATCAAAAGAAGTAGATCCTCATATAGCTGCTGAAGTTGGAGTGGAACCCTATAGCCTTTGACAGCAATAAGCTGTAAATATACACACATACTAATACCCTTGATTTGTTCATCTTTTGTGTCAGCATTTGGAAGAGATTGTTAAAGTGGCAGTTTTAGTACATACTGGTAATTACAGTAAAGAGCAGAAATTAGGTATTTGTGACCTATTTCATTAAAAGACTTCCTTATTAAAATGGCACCGCTTATTCTGATTACATGACAGCTGCCCTAAACAGATTAGAAAATACACAGCTTTAGCTAAAGGTAAAATCAACCTCTTAAGCTCATGGCATAGAATGAGTAAATGGTAAATAGTATAAACTATTTTTTAACAATAAATTTTCTTTACGTAGAAATTTTTATCAGTGATTAAGTGCCATTCTTTTTGTGTGTGTGTTTGTGTGTGTGCATTTCTATAATAATAAGTTATCCACAGTGCCATTTTCCCCTTGAGGTATTTTAATACACCCACCTAATATTATACTAGCTTCCTAGTAGAGAATGGTATTAGGAGGTGTCATAGACCCAGGGATCAGCATGGCATCACCAAAGAAAATTTTTCTGCTCACTGGTGAATTAGCGTCCAAATTCAAATTCAATGTAAATACTACCTTTACCAAGCAGAACTAGGTTGTTTGGAAGTTTTACCACTAGAGTATCTGAAGTATTAGTAATCCACCAGAGCTACAGTGAGTTTAATACTTGAATTTAGGCGTCACTTGTACAACATTGAATTGTCTGCTTTTCTAGGGAATAAATTGATTATGTGGTTCTTTTTTTACAGTCAATGATATTTCTGAAGTGTTACTGTCTTTATTTTACATAGTGACTGCATACCACTGTATAGAAGTCACGCCTATATTCTGAATTGTAGTTGGGCTGTTCAGTAGGCTGACCTGCCACACCTTCTAGTAGTTAACGACTTTGTCCTCTTCCACATCATGAGGCATGGTGTGAACTGTAATTCAACCTATGAGTATGAAATCACAGCTCACTCTTGAAGACACAAAAACGATTAGTATGAAGCAGACTTCTGGAATGATTACCTCCTTCAACTAATCTTGAATATAGATTTTTGTTGGGATTGTCCCAATATTAATAGAAGTCTATTGGAGTACTTGCATGGAACTGTAAAGTTTCCACAGAGACCCAAAGTATGCTATGTGAGACACTCATGTGAATTTCACTTACACAAATATCTATGGCTACTTATGTCTTTAGCTGAAGAAAATAAAAATACCTGATGCATGTTGCATGAGCTTTGTCAACTTGCAAAATTGTTAGAGGAAGGTGTGAGTCCTAGCCTTTTGAAAATAAAAATAGACCTGAGTTCAATTCCTGGCTTATCATTTGATGACTAATTATTTTTAAATTCTTCAACTATTTTAAGCCCAGATTTTTAATGTAAACATGAAGATATTGCATATACAGGTTGCATTATAAAGTAAAAAGGTGAATGATAAAGCAAGATGTATCTATAGAGAACGTAGCGTGAAAGTCTATAGTGGCACTCAGACTGGTAGCAAGTATGGTCATTATTTTTCTAGCTTACTCCTTGTGGTAGGATGTGAAGAGGGTTTTGCTGGAGAGGGTGGCAGCTGAAAATAGTAACATGAAATCAGAAAATAATCAGAAAATAATGGTTTTCCAAGAGGAATATGTATGTATATTTTATTAAGTCATTTTCAGTATTAGGAATTTGTTAGAATAAACAGTTTATAGTAATCCCTCTTGTTCACAGATTCAAATATTGGGACAGCATCTTTAAAGATTACAGAGCAATAATTGATAAAAATATACACTGGTCAGATGAAATACTAATTACTCTTAACATAGGGTAGAATTTAAAGAATAAAGCAAGTTTATTTTAGTAAGTCTGTATGGTGATCCTTTGGAGAAGGAAATGGCAACCCACTCCAGTGTTCTTGCCTGGAGAATCCCAGGGATGGGGGAGCCTGGTGAGCTTTCGTCTATGGGGTCACACAGAGTCGGACATGACTGAAGCGACTTAGCAGCAGCAGCAGCATGGTGATCCTTATATTATTTAAACATTTGACTTCTCTCCAGTTTTTTCTTCCACATAAAAAGTAGGAGCAGAAGTGAGTAAACTGCCCAGCACCTAATACTAATGATAAAGGCAAACTGAAAATGAGTTATCAGTAGCTTCTGCTAAGAAATAAAGCAACAGTAGAGTCCCATAAAAATCCGATTACCTATGGCGCTTTTTGGCCTACCCTTGAAAAAATGTTCAATATACTTATGTTCGATTTACAAAATATAGTTTAAATTTTAATATATACTGTTGTTGCTAAAGGGATCATAAAGGCATTTAATTTAATGATAATATTTGCAAAAGAATAGAAGTGGTTTGAAATGTAGCATTTTGAAGTAGCTAGTGGGATTAAACTGGTTTAGGCAATAACTCTCCTATTTCAGTTCTTTGAAGAAGGTAATTCTAGCCGAAGCTTAAGTAAAGGAGGAGGTAAGGAACATACTTAACTTTGCCTTGATATTGTAAAAGGGAAAAAAATACCAGGCTACAGTGATACTTAGAGCCAAGGGAAAATAGCACTTACTGTTAAGAATATACAGTTTTTCAGATAAAACTACTGGCTATTGCCTGTAGTTCTATAAATTTTAGATTGAGTATGACTTATGTATGGGCTTCCCAGGTGTCTCAGTGGTAGAGAATACACCTGCAAGTACAGGATACCTGGCTTTGACCCCTGGGTCGGGAAGATCTCCTAGAGAAGGAAGTGGCTGCCTATTCCAGGATTCTTGCCTGGGAAATCCCATAGATGGAGGAGCCTGGCGGGTTCAGTCCATGGATTTGCCAAAGAGTCAAACAGGACTTACAAATTAAACAACAACAATGACTTATGTGCTCATACTGTTAAGCTGTTTAACAGTATCATTTTGAAGAAGTAAATATTGCTAAAAACATTAAATTGGGAAATATAAAATTTAAGTTAACCAAAATATAATTCTGTTCTCAAGCTATTTTTTTACATCAGTGAATATGTAACTCTTGATTTGTCATTTTGTACATATGGTGCCATTGATCACTTGTGAAAACATAGAGGATAATTGTACCTTTTATGCTTAACTGAAGATTATGGCCAACCAAGTGAAGATACATTTGTGAGCTTCATAAATATTCTTTTTGTAAAGTTTTTTCTCCTGAAAATGAAGTTTTTACTTTATAATTACATCTTCCTTGATATTCTTTGTACTTTGAGTTGTTGAATTGGGAAGTATATTTGCATATATATGTGTATGTATATATATGTAAATATACACAGGAAATAGCATAAACTTTCAGTGCAGACTAAAGTTAGAATTCTCCATATTTAAATAATTGCTAAGTGAGAAAAACTTAAACTACTAAACTAGTCCAAACTCTCACTATTGGTAAGATCTTTTCACACCACAGTCTTCTATATAAAATTGAAAGTGAAAAGTGAAAGTGAAGTCTCTCAGTCGTGTCCGACTCTTAGCAACCCCATGGACTGCAGCCCACCAGGCTCCTCCGTCCTTGGGATTTTCCAGGCAAGAGTACTGGAGTGGGGTGCCATTGCCTTCTCCGATATAAAATGTATACTGCATGTGAATGCTGCTCAAAGTATGAATGGAGGACCCTGGGGCGGGGGTGGAGGGGTGGTCACTAGCCCCAGGAGGTCTTTCCTTTTCAACTAAATATCTATGTGAGGCTGCATTTATTTTATATATTTCAATCAAAACAGCAAGTTGTGTGTAAAAGTAGACCTGAGAAGCCAGTTGCTTTCTATTAATATGTTAAAGAAGTTTATGAAACTAAAATAATGCCTACCGACCTGTCTCCTGAGAAGCTCCTATGCAGGGCAAGAAGTAACAGAACTGGAGATGGAACAATGGACTGGTTCAAAATTGGGAAAGGAGTATGTCAAGGCTGAATACTGTCACCCTGCTTATTTAACTTTTATGCAGAGTACAGCATGCTAAATGGCAGGCTGCATGATTTGCAAGCCAGAATCAAGATTGCCAGGAGAAATATCAACAACCTCAGATATTTAAATAATTTAAATCAGATAGGCAGATGATACCACTTCAGTGGCAGAAAGCAAAGAGGAACTAAAGAGCCTCTTTTTTTTTTGTAAACTCTAATTTTTTTATTTTTAAAATTTATTTATTTTTTAATTGAAGGATAATTGCTTTACAGAATTTTGTTGGTTTCTGCCAAACATCAACATGCATCAGCCATAGGTTCATATGTCCCCTCCCTCTTGAACTTCCCTCCCATCTCTCTCCCCATCCCACCCGTCTAGGTTGTTACAGAGCCCCTGTTTGAGTTCCCTGAGTCATACAGCTGTCTCTTTACCAGTCATACCAGTCCCATTGGCTATCTGTTTTACATATGGTAATGCAACTCTCCATGTTACTTCCTCCATACATCTCCCCCTCTCTTTCCTCCCGTCCCCCTACCATGTCCATAAGTCTGTTTTCTATGTCTGTGTCTCCACTGCTGCCCTGAGTAATTTTATCAGTGCCATCTTTCTAGATTCTATACATATGTGTTAGTATGCAACATTTATCTCTCTCTATAGAGCCTTTTGACGAAGGTGAAAGAGGAGAGTGTAAAGGCTGGCTTAAAACTCAACATTCAAAAAACAAAGATCATGGCATCTGGTGCCAACACTTCATGGTAAATAGATGGGAGAAAAGTGGAAACAGTGACAGATTTTATTTTCTTGGGCTCCAAAATCACTGCGGACAGTGATGGCAGCCGCAAAATTAAAAGATCCTTGATCCTTGGAAGAAAAGGTGACAACACTAGAAAGCGTGTTAAAAAGCAGAGATATCACTTTGCTGACAAATGAACATATAGTCAAAGCTGGGTTTTTCCAGTAGTCATGGATAGATGTGAGTTGGACCATAAAGAAGGCTGAGTGCTGAAGAATTGATGCTTTCAAACTGTGGTGCTGAAGACGACTCTCGAGAGTAACTTGATCAGCAAGGAGATCCAACCAGTCAATCCTAAAGGAAATCAGTCCTGATTATTCATTTGAAGGACTGAGGCTGAAGTACTTTGGCCACCTAATACAAAGAGCCAACTCATTGGAAAAGACCCTGATGATAGGAAAGATTGAGAGCAAGAGGAGAAAGGGTCGACAGAGGATGAGCTGGTTGAATGGCATCACCAACTCAATGGACATGAGTATGAGCAATCTCTGGGAGATAATGAAGGACAGGGAAGCCTGATATGCTGCAGTGCATGGGGCCGCAGAGTTGGACACGACTTAGGGACTGAACAATACAAAAAACAATGCTACTGTTCTCATAAAATTGTTTTTTTTTTCAGAAAATTAGTTATTTCATAAAATTGTGACTGTTATAAGATGTAATGGTTTTATTAATTTCTCTTTTTTTATGCATGTATTTTTAGGTGTCCAACATAATGATTTGTTATTTGTATTCACTGCAAAATGATCAGGACAGTAAGTCTGGTTACCAACCATCCCATACAAAGTTACAAAATTTCTTTTTTCTTTCTTGTGATGAGAACTTTTAAGATTTACTCCCTTGGCAACTTTCAAATATACACTACAGTATTATTATAAACTATAGTCACCATTTGTATATTACATGCCCTTAACATTTTTTATTTGCAAGTTAGTACCTCTTGATCAGGTCATCCATTTGCCCACCTCCAATTCCCCTCCACTTTGGCAGCCATCTGTGTTGTTTTTATTTTTTTAAATGAATTTGGCTTGTTCATTTGTGTTGTCTTTTAGATTCTATATATAAGATCGTACAGTATGTCTCTTTCTCTGTCTGACATATATACACGCTGTCCTCAAATAGTGACAGTTTTACTTGTTCCTTTTCAGTTTGGATGCCTTTTATTTATTTTTTTCTTGACTAATTGCTCTCACTAGGACTCTAATACTACGTTAAATAAAAGTGGTGAGAGTGGTGAATTCAGTTAACAGTTTGTCAGTTTTGGTTATTTTGTCAAAGAATGGGTTTTTAGGTTCATTGATCTCTTCTGTTGCCTTTTTAGTCTCTTTTTCTGCTCTAATCATTTTTATTTCCTTCTTTCAACCTACTTTGGGCTTTGTTCTTCTTTTCTAGTTCCTTTGAAAAGTGGAGGGTGTTAGTTGCTTAGTTATGTCCAACTCTTTGTGACCCCATGGACGTAGCCCACCAGGCTCCTATGTCCATGGAATTCTGCAGGCAAGAATACTGGAGTGGGTTGCCATTCCCTTCTCCAGGGGATCATCCCAATGCAGGGATGGAACCTGGGTCTCCTGCATTGCAGGCAAATTCTTTACCATATGAGCCACCAGTGAAGCCTAGTTCCTTTAGGTGTAAAGTTAGATGGGTTGAGATTTTTCTTTTTTCTTGAGCTAGAGTTGTATGACTATACATTCTTCTTAGAACTGCTTTTGGAAATGGCAACCCACTCCAGTATTCTTGCCTGGAAAATTCCATGGACGGAGGAGCCTTATAGGCTACAGTCCATGGGGTCGCGAAGAGTTGGACACGACTGAGCGACTTCACTTTTTCACTTTATATTTTGGTACATTGTGTCTCAAAGTATTTTTAAAATTTTTCTTTTGATTTCTTGACCTGTTGGTTGTTTAACTGTATGTTGTTTAATCTTCACACGTTTATGAGTTTTTCAGTTTTCTCATAATGTGTAGATGAGCTATTCATTTATGTAAGTGGGTTATTAAAGTTCTGCAATATTATTGTATTCCCATCACTTTCTCCCTTTAGGTGTGTTAATATCTGTGGTGCTCTTATGTTGGGTGCATGTATATTTACAAATACTATTGTCTTTAGATTGACCCCTTTATCATGATGTGTGTGTGTGTGTGTGTGTGTGTGTGTGTGTGTGTGTGTGTCACTCAGTCTTGTCCAACTCTTTGTGACCCTATGGGACTGTAGCCCACCTGACTCCTCTGTCCATGGATTTTCCAGGCAAGAATACTGGAGTGGGTTGCCATTCCCTCTCCAGGGGATCTTTCTGACCCAGGTCTATTTTCTTTTTTTTCTGATAGAAGTATAGCTGCCCCAGTTTTCTTTTGGTTTCTATTGGCATTCTATATCTTTTTCCATCCCTTGACTTTATTTGTGTGTGTTGTTCTATATCTGAAGTGAGTCTCTTGTAGGAGTATATAGATGTGTTTTGTTTATGTATCCATTCAGCCACTCCATTTCTTTTAATTGGAGCAGTTAGCTTATTTACATTTATCTTTTACTCTTTTTCAAACAATTTACTTATCTCTGTTTCACTGAGGTTTTTGTTGTTGTTAGGTTTTTTCTTGTTCTTCTCTTTCAGACTTGTTCTCTGTCTTCATTTTGCTTGACTCTGTTTGATTCTGTATATTAGGCGAAACAACTACCTTCCCAATCTTGAAGGAATGGCGTTGTGTTTGGAGATGAACTGTATCTTTCAGTCTCACCCTAGGTCTTGGTTGTCTGTTGAACCTTTGTGGTTATCCAAGCAGCCTGACTTATTCCTGTTAGTTCCCAGTTGTTGAGGCTATGTCCATAACCTATCAGTGTTCCAAAGGGAAGTAGCTCAGTCAGCAGCTATCTTTAAGCTGACGAGAAGCTGGACCTTCAAACAGCCTTTTAAGAATGCAAATATGTACAGACCTGTGGGATTGCAACCATAAGCACTGCTGGTAACCTGGAGGTGTCTTGAGCATCACTTGCAAAAATCGAGGCTTCAGTCATGTGTATAAGCTGTTTTCTGGCACAAAGTAGAGAACTGTTGCAAGGTCCAGGGATGCACAAAGATGGTATTTCCTGGCCTGTTTTCACTGGACAGCTTTGTAGTAGTCTAGATGTGTTTGACAAGCCTTAGTCTGCCCCTCAAGCTAAAGTTATAGCCCCTCAAGCTAAATAAATTCTCCTTTTTACCGAAAGATCTAGGATATGTTTCATTCTACTGACTCTGTGGTGCCTTGAGGCTGATGCCTGCCACAACTGTCTTTCCAATTGTTAATAGTCCTGTGGGACCCAAGAATGCCAGCCCCTGGCTACCATAGCCGGATAGGTAAGCAAGGAGTGTTCCCTGTGTGTATTGCCCATGCCTGCCAACTTCACTGAGGCAGCAGGAGAGCTCAGGATTTGGGTGAGCCCACCATTTTTGGCAGGGCCGTGAGAGAGTACAGGGTCAGGGCGTACCTGCTAGCACCTTCATGGCAGAGGGGAGCAGAAAAATGACCACCTCCTAGTGGCTCAGACAGTAAAGAATCTGCCTTCAATGCAGGAGACCCAGGTTCAGTCCCTGGGTCTGGAAGATTCCCTGGAGAAAGGAATGGCTACACACTTCAGTATTCTTAACTGGAGAATTCCATGGATAGAGGAACCTGGCAGGCTTTAGTGCATGGGGTTGCAGAGTTGGACATGACTGAGCAACATTCTCTTTCTGTCCCCATAGAGTCCAGTCAGATTTCTGTCCTTCTGGTAGCTGCTTTAAGACTATGAGTGCATCTTATTCACATATAATAAGTTTTCAAACTGCTGTTTTTGTGCTGGTGTCCAGAGAGAGTGAGTCTGAGCTCAAGCCCTTTAAAGTATCCCAGCTCCCTATAGTCCTTTGGGTGTCTTGGATGTGAGCCCCGTTGTTTTCATAGCTAGACATTTTGGAGGCTTGTCTCTTTGCTGCGTATCCTAAGGGTAGGGGTGCCTGATACGGGGCATGCACCTTTTCCTCCTGAGGGAGAAGCTCTGGATTTGTGAAATCCCCCCAATTGCAGGTTGCCATGCTGGAATGAGGTTCTTGGTGAGGCTGCCTCTGCTCCCGGTTGTGATCTGGCCTTTTTACTGTTTGCTGGCAGAATTTTTAGTTTTTATTTTTTTTCCCCAGAGGGAATTATTCCATATGTAGCTGTAGGTTTGGTTTATCCACGGGAGAAATGTAGGATCTTCCTATGCCACTATCTTGGACTTCTCCTTCCATTTTATTTTCTAGTACGATAAATGAACAGGCATAACCAGTAGTGAACTGAAACTCCTCTTAATAGCTGGAGAGAGCCAGTGTTGTTCATATCTTCTTAAATCTTTATTCAGATGTCACATTGCTAAGTTGAAACTAGCCATATTGGGAATATTTACATTATAAAATGAGTTGAAACTATAAATTTGGCATTTTTGAGGGTGAAGGGAGTAAAGTTGGCTGATGAATATATCAGTTCAGTTCAGTCAGTCAGTCATGTCCGACTCTTTGCGACCCCATGAACCGCAGCACACCAGGCCTCCCTGTCTATCACTAACTCTGGGAGTTTACCCAAACTCATGTCCATTAAGTTGGTGATGCCATCCAGCCATCTCATCCTCTGTCGTCCCCTTCTCCTCCTGCCCTCAATCTTTCCCAGCATCAGAGTCTTTTCCAATGAGTCAGCTCTTCTCATGAGGTGGCCAAAGTGGAGTTTTAGCCTCAGCATCAGTCCTTCCAATGAACACCCAGGACTGATCTCCTTTAGAATGGACTGGTTGGATCTCCTTGCAGTCCAAGGGACTCTCAAGAGTCTTCTCCAACACCACAGTTCAAAGGCATCAATTCTTTGGCGCTCAGCTTTCTTCACAGTCCAACTCTCACATCCATACATGACCACTGTAAAAACCATAACCTTGACTAGACATACCTTTGTTGGCGAAGTAATGTCTCTGCTTTTTAATATGCTGTCTAGGTTGGTCATAACTTTCCTTCCAAGGAGTAAGTGTCTTTTAATCTCATGGCTGCAGTCGCCATCAGCAGTGATTTTGGAGCCCCCAAAAATAAAGTCTGACACTGTTTCCTCTGTTTCCCCATCTATTTCCCATGAAATGATGGGACCGGATGCTGTGATCTTCATTTTCTGAATGTTGAGCTTTAAGCCAACTTTTTCACTCTCCTCTTTCACTTTCATCAAGAGGCTTTTTAGTTCCTCTTCACTTTCTTCCATAAGTGTGGTATCATCTGCATATCTGAGGTTATTGATAGTTCTCCCGGCAATCTTGATTCCAGCTTGTGCTTCTTCTAGCCCAGCATTTCTCATGATGTACTCTGCATAGAAGTTAAATAAGCAGGGTGACAATATACGGCCTTGACATACTCCTTTTCCTATTTGGAACCAGTCTGTTGTTCCCTGTCCAGTTCTAACTGTTGCTTCCTGACATGCATACAGGTTTCTCAAGAGGCAAGTCAGATCTTGCCTCTTTCAGAATTTTCCACAGTTTATTGTGATCCACACAGTCAAAGGCTTTGGCATAGTCAATAAAGCAGAAATAGATGTTTTTCTGGAACTCTCTTGCTTTTGTGATGATCCAGCGGATGTTGGCAATTTGATCTCTGGATCCTCTGCCTTTTCTAAAACCAACTTGAACATCTGGAAGTTCACGGTTCACGTATTGCTGAAGCCTGGCTTGGAGAATTTTGAGCATTACTAGCGTTTGAGATGAGTGCAATTGTAGTTTGAGCATTCTTTGGCATTGCCTTTCTTTGGGATTGGAATGAAAACTGACCTTTTCCAGTCCTGTGGCCACTGCTGAGTTTTCCAAATGTGCTGGCATATTGAGTGTAGCACTTTCACAGCATCATCTTTCAGGATTTGAAATAGCTTAACTGGAATTCCATCACCTCCACTAGCTTTGTTCATAGTGATGCTTCCTAAGGCCCGCTTGACTTCACATTCCAGAATGTCTGGCTCTAGGTGAGTGATCACACCATCATGATTATCTGGGTCATGAAGATCTTTTTTGTATGGTTCTTCTGTGTATTCTTGCCACCTCTTAATATCTTCTGCTTCTGTTAGGTCCATACCCTTTCTGTCCTTTATCGAGCCCATCTTTGCATGAAATGTTGCCTTGGTATCTCTAATTTTCTTGAAGAGATCTCTAGTCTTTCCCATTCTGTTTTTTTCCTCTTATTTCTTTGCATTTTGCTGAGGAAGGCTTTCTCATCTCTCCTTGCTATCTATTCTTTGGAACTCTCCATTCAAATGGGTTTATCTTTCCTTTTCTCCTTTGCTTTTCGCTTCTCTTCTTTTCACAGCTATTAGTAATACCTCCTCAGATAGCCATTGTGCTTTTTTGCATTTCTTTTCCATGGGGATGGTCTTGATCTCTGTCTCCTGTACAATGTCACGAACCTCCGTCCATAGTTCATCATACACTGTCTATCCCATCTAGTCCCTTAAATCTATTTCTCACGTCCAGTGTATAATCATAAGGGATTTGATTTAGGTCATACCTGAATGGTCTAGTTGTTCCTACTTTCTTCAATTTATTTCTGAATCTGGCAATAAGGAGTTCATGATCTGAGCCACAGTCAGCTCCCGGTCTTGTTTTTGCTGACTGTATAGAGCTTCTCCATCTTTGGCTGCAAAGAATATAATCAGTCTGATTTCGGTGTTGACCATCTGGTGATATCCATGTGTAGAGTGTTCTCTTGTGTTGTCGGAAGAGGGTGTTTGCTATACCACTGCACAACTAGGTATAATACACATAAACAAAAACTCTTTGGTATCTCAGCAAATTTAAGATCAAGATGGGCTCTAGGACCAAAAATTCTGCCAATCATAAATGGCATTAATTTGAAATTCAGTTCCAAAGTCTGTGCTAATATATGATCAAGGTGGATTATCAGCCGGGGGTTTTGTCTTTAGAGCCACTTTACCAGTTTCCCCTATAGTGCCTTCCAAAAAGATTAACTTCGTAAAGTGACAGGAATATACATCATATCCTTTGAAGTTGACACCCTGCTAAGTTCATAGCTAATTACTTGTTGAGTGATCAGAGACTCTCAGTATTACAGGGATATTTAACATTGGGCATGAGAAAAGATTCTGGGTTGAGTAGTCAGAGAAGTCTTTAGGAAGGAGGCAAAGTATGATGATATGGATCTTAAACGTTTTTAGGGAGGTGTGTTGGCTAGGGATATGGGGAAGGGCTGGCTTACACGGGAATGAAAGGCAAGGTATGATTTTGGTGTGAAGACATTGAAGAGTATTTTAGGAAATAATGAACAGATGCGTTGAAAGAAAAATCAGGCTAAGGACTTGAAACTTAACTGAGTAGAGCATGACCAGCAGTGTATATTTTAAAAACTGGATCAAATGTTAAGGTAAAAGAGATCTTTTAGGGAGATTAATCTGGCAGATATATGCAGATTAGCGGGGAGCAGTCTGAAGCCAGGTAAATCTCTTAATCATCTGAAAGGAAGTGTAGTGTGAAGAACCTGGGCTGTTAATTTAGGAAGACCTTGATTAGAATCCATCTTTTGACACTGTTACTTTCAACTCATGGATAAGATGAAGATATAGATAGTTGGGTTGTAACACAAAGGGTGTGAACAAGTTTAGTAAAGATTAAATGGTTGATACTATGCTAGGACTCAGTGAGTGGTATTATCAGTGCTAATTTTGCTGCTACTGCTGTCACTACATTTGTAACATTTGATGGATTATAATGAAGATTAAAACTGGTGAACCATCAATGGAAACAGGGTGTAGAAACCAGGCCCATCTTTAACACTTATGGATGCAAGAATACACATGGAAGTTCACTCAGTATGAGTCTTGACTATTTAAATGCTGCGAATCAGTTAACTGTTAAATAAATGCACGCTCAAATTAGGGTTCTAATTTGACCGATACAGCTTTATAATGAGCTTTTAGAATTTTAGGATTTTTAACATAGTGGAACATATGTGGCCAAAGGAGAATTGGCCTCTGTCACCTCATTTTTATCCTGTACTCTCCCTCCTTTTCCCTGTATTCTAGGTTCTTTGCCATAGCATGTCCATGTGCCCACTCCCAAAGCAACATTGCCTTACCCCTTGCAGACTGTCTTTTGACTACCCCTTGGGTATGCCTGTGTCTCTGTCCTGGGGATGATACTCCAGGGTTCTTGGCCTGGCAATTCAGAATCTTGGCGATCTGCTGTGGTACAGTCAGAGAGGTCAGAAAGCATTCCTTGGACTCTACAGATTTTTTACTTCATGAAGTACCTGGACAGTGGTGAAGAATGGGTTCTCTAAAGTGTAAGGCCCAAGGCAGTGACCACTTTTGCCTGGGTCTCAGGATGGTACTGGAAGGGACCATCTGACATGAGTGGCAAGTCAGAATTTGTTTACTATTAGTTGTGGAGTATGAGAAAATGAGAGTGAAATAGTGACTACCAGGAGAATCAGATGTTAAAGAATCTGCCTGCAATGCAGGAGACCCAGATTCAGTTCCTCCACTCCACTTTTCTTGCCTGGAGAATTCCCTGGACAGGCAAACCTGGCAGTCTACAGTCCATGGGTCACAAAGAGTCTGACATGACTGAGCGTCTACTATAACATAAAGGACAATTATAAAGCCACTGAGAAAGTTAGCATAGTATGTGGGAGCAAATGGGGTGGGACCTGAATACAAAAAAATATTGTGTTTTGTTTGGCATTAAGTACCTAATCAATTTCTAGCATATTGCTAAGCACATAGTAATGACTCAGTGTTAAAGGGAAAGATGAAGATACTTGGATTATCTGGACCAGAGATCAGAAGAAAGTCATTGTAGAGTATAGAAGGAAAATAAGTTCGTATGGGGCCAGTGTGGAGTTTTGAAGGTGGGAGCATCTTGCTGTTATTGTCATGGCAGTGAGTGCGCTGCTTGTGTGTGTGGATCATGTATATTAAATATTTGTATGTGTGGCACCTAACAGTTGCAATTCTTTCTTAAATGGGTAATTGAATAATATTATATGAGAACAGGCTCTAAGAAATGAACTGGATTTTAAAGTTAAAATCATAAATGGCAAAGATTTATATTATCAGTGAACTGATATGGAGGCTGAGAAACTTGTAATAATTCAAGACATGAAGAGATCCCGAACAATTATGTTATTATCAGAATGAGGTCGTGGAATATGTCTTCAAAGAGATGTTACTTGTAACTTTTCTGGAGAGGAGTAGAAGACACAGATAACTGTAGATTAGCTTGACTTTTCTTACTTGATATTCAAGTTAGGTACAGGTGAATGTGGTTGAAAAAAGAATTAGAGCTAAAGGAGTTGGTAGAATTACCTGAGAAAAATCTAATTGTAGGATGTATAAATCATAGTCATTTTGCTCAAAGGTATTAGGAAGTATTTAGTCACTTGTGTGTGTGCATGCTAAGTTGCTTCAGTTGTGTCTGACTCTTTGCGACCCTATAGAGTATAGCCTGCCAGTCTCCTCTCCCCATGGGATTCTCCAGGCAAAAATACTGGAATGGGTTGCCATGCCATCGTCCAGGAGATCTTCCCTACTTACGGATAGAAACTGTGTCTGTCTGTGTCCCCTACATTGACAGGTGGCTCTTTACCACTTGAGTTACCTGGGAAGCCCATTTAGTCATTTAGTTTATAATAAATATGTACAGTAATGCCTCATGTCAGAAAATATATTTCATAATGATAATAAAGTAACAGGAAAATCTGATAATAGGGTTAAAAATTTCCAAGTTATTTTTGAGAACTCTGGTGTGTTAATTAGTGTTGATTATTGCATTTTTGCTGTAACTGACTTGTAATCACCTAAATACACAGCAAACACCTGTGATTATTTTAGTGATCCTTGTCTTGTCTTGTTCAAGTAACCCTGAGAGTGTGTGTTTAGACTGTTCCTTGTTCATATATACTCAGCTGTGCCTGTTTGCTTTGTTACTGTTCATAGTTTAATGGACCAACATAAAAATTTATGGCAACTGTCACTTAATGTCACCTTTAACTTTAAAGAAAAAAGAAAGCAAGCAAAACTAAAGCACGCCAGGCAGCTATGATATTGTTTACAGTTGACCAAATGATAGAATACTCTATACTTAATTTATATCTGATATTATGGGCCAAATTTAGGGCAAAAAAGATGTGAACATATATAAATAATACGCTTAATTACATTTTTGTATATCAGTGTTACCCTAAATTTATTAGCCAATAGAAATCATTAGTTTTAAAATAATCTTGCCCATTCTTCTCCAAACCAAGTATCTCTTTTTAAAATTTCCATAAAACTGAATAATCATATATACTTAGTTCTCCAGTTTGTGAACTGTTTGTATATTATTTCTGGTTTTTTTTTTTTAAGAAATAAATCTTATTTAATCATTTTTAAGGAATGAATAAATATATATTATCTGCTAATCTGTTCTCACTTTTGCTTCTCTGTATCAGGGTGCTCTCAGAATTGGCTGGTCTGTCATCTTCACAGTTTATTATTATTTTTTTCCATTTTTCTACATTAACTTTCTTTTTTTTCTTTTTTTTCAGTTTTATTTATTTATTTTCACTTTACAATATTGTATTGGTTTTGCCATACATTGACATGAATCTGCCATGGGTGCTCTGGGCTGGTGCACTGGGATGACCCAGAGGGATGGGATGGGGAGGAAGGTGGGAGGAGGGTTCAGGATGGGGAACACCCATGGCAGATTCATCTTCACAATTTAAAAGTGTTGATTTTTTTCAAAGTATTCTTCTCTTCATTATTTTCCCTCACTTATATTTTTTCCTAATTATTATGTTCATAATGTTTACTTGCATTCTAATTCTTTGAAAAATCTCTCTCCTTTTGTGCAATATCAAAACAATATTTTTTTGGGCTACATTGGAAGCTTTAAAAATACAATTATATAAAAATACAATAAAATAATTCATTTGTATGGTAATTAATATTTATCTAGATTCAATAATTTAAAGTAATCATATAATTTCTAGATATCAAAGAATTCATTTTTAATGTTAACCTAATTCTTCTTGCTTTTAATATTTTAGGCCACTTGGTCATTCTGGCATTTTATGGTAGAGAATACATTGAGTTTGGCTCATGGAAAGAATATGAGGTAATTGATCCATGTTCTCTATAAATTATGAAGTAAATGTACACAAAACCTAGAGTAATATGTCAAATATGGAATCTCATGTCTGAATTTTTTCAATAACTTTTAAAATATGAGATTTTGAGATAGGTTTTTCATTTCTTAATGGTTAGCAGTAGCTAATATGGTAAGGAACTTTATTTTCATTACTACTTTATATATTTAAGACAAAACAATATTAGAGCTCTTCTTCACATTATATGGTTACAATTAATATTTTTAAATGCTTCAGATAGCTTAGCTGTCTGTGGGGCTATAGAAACCACAGGAGCATGCCTCCTTCCTATCCTCCTCCCCATCCCCCTTTAAGTAGGATTAGAGGCATGCTACACTGTGAAATACTAACAGCTAGCGCACACAGTTTATGGGGGAAGTAGTGAGAAAGGGCGTTGAGGCTCCTATAATGTGAAATTTCTAGGCGTTCAGAGGGTGGTCTAGTGAAAGCGGTTGTGAGCCTCACAGGTTAGTCTTTTCTTGTCCTTTGGCATCCTTATGTCACCCTGCATGTGCCTGTGTTTGGTTAACCCTGAAATGGCACTCAGCTAAGTGCATATGCCACATTCATTTCCATAGTTGTTTCATAGATTACTAAGCTTCAAGCCTGTATCAGAATTAGTTCAAATTAAAGATAGTAAAATATAGGAGCTATCCTTATGAAATCCAGCCAATGGCATGGGAGTGTGAGAATCAGTAGATATGCATTATGTGGTAGAATAATAGGCTAACCTACTGCTGATGTCATAATTCCCCTGCTCAGTAATGTGTTGGTTATGTAAGAAGGTGCAGCAGTTTGTGTGAACTTCTGCTTCCACTACAGCAGTACTTTAAAGAGAGGCTTTCCATTGGCATTCAGAAAGGTGAAAAGTGCAGAGGTGGTGGTGGAGTGGGTGGTGGGAGGGGCATAAGAGGGATAGGCGTAGAGTCTGAGTACATGTACGCTGTTCCTCATCACTGGGCTTTGAGACTGTGTTTGTTCCCGAATTGAATTACATTTTTACCTTCCCACATAGTTGGTATGCAGCTAAGAGGCAGCCCATTCAAGGTGGTAAAACATTGCTCTTTTGACATTTCTTTAGTCTTCAGCATCTGTGGGAAGATAACCATACAATCTGCTGCTTAAGAGACTTAACTGAGACTCAGAAATAAGCTGGAGCTATTTCTTCCATTTCAAACCTGTGGTTTTATAAAAGTCCACAACAGGATGCACCGAAAATTTCCCTATGTGTTTTTCAAAATTCTTTATCAATATGAGGTTGCAAGAAAGATAAGGTAAATAGTTCTACATCTAAGACCTTTGTAATATGATTTATAACAAAAGCTATGTAGTCATGTATGGGAGTTATGATTTAAAAGTTATAATCTTCATCACTGATAGTACATTTTAAAGAGACTCAGTGCCCATTCCTTCAAATAGTTTTCCTAGGAAATTTTGCAGCTTTATCATATTTCTTAAACCATTTGAATTGTCTTCTAACGAATGAGTCTGATATTTATTCCTTATCATTCATTTTTTATGGTTGAGGGCATCTGATATAGACATTGATATCATATATAATAATTGTGAAAGCTTGTGTGGGCCTAGAGAAAAGGGTTTCCGTAATGTACTTTGGTTAAAAATGCTTGCAAATAACGTTTATGAAAGATAACTTGAATTCTCCTGAGAAGCCATAGAGAATAAGTTTATATGTGCTCTCCTCCCACTTTTTCCTTTTAATCTGACTTTTGGACTTTGTTTCATTTTGATAGTCTTAAACTTCTTTGTTACATGTGAAATAAGTAAATTGTCCTGGGAAGGAGAGAAGTAGGGAAGGAAAAATACTTCTCCTTTTTTGCATAACATATGGGATATAAATTATAATATACTTTACATTTACATCGTAGATCATGCTTCAAAAAGTATAAAGTTCTTCTGTGTGGACAGCATCTCACTCAACTTTCCCACTAACTAGTTATATGGGACCATATTATGTATGTGAAAACCCAAGTCCAAGAGAGGTTAAGATTACACCTTTGAACATAGTTACACAGCAGGTAGTGGAAAGTCTAACATGTACACCCAGATCTTGTGATCTCCAATGTTCCTGTCCACTGTATTAGTAATTTTCAAACTGTATTTTCCAGTCAAGTTCTACAGGAGCTGGCTTGGGGAATATTGGTGGCTGCAGAGAAGGTCTGTTTTTGTCTCCTTTTCTTTTGAGGGTCTGGGAAGTATTTCACTAGGAGTAGAGTTTTAGAGCCACTGCTCTATACTGCTTTTCTTTGTGCAAGGACTGTAGAAAAGCAAACTTATCCCACTAAGTGACAAACAAGGCTATCTACCTCTTTTCGTACTGACATTGTGAATCTAGAAATAAAAATTAGACTAACGGCCTTTTGCTTACTTCTGTTCCTTGTCAACTAAGTACTTACTGAATAGGTACTGAACACAGTACACAGGATACATGAATTGCTGGCTTTTTATAAGGGCCAATGACAGTTGGCTTGAAAGTAGTAATATAGTTTTTTAATAAAAATTAAAATAGAAACTGTTCATATTAAATGTATCATATCTTGGTTGTAAAGTGACATTTATAGGCATTATCATTTTTATATCATTTAAAATATTGATTGTACTTAATAATCCCAAGCCTAGTGGTTAAGCATGTGTTAGTTGCTCAGTGTGTTTAACTATTTGTGACCCCAGGGTAGCTCATGAGACTCCTCTGTCCATGGAGTTCTTCACACACTAATACTGGAGTAGGTAGCCATTCCTTTCTCTAGGCAATCTTCCTGACCCAGGGATTGAACCAGGATCTTCTGCATTTGCAGGCAGATTCTTTACCATCTGAGCCACCAGAGAAGCCCCAGTTAAGCATATTCATCCTTAAAAGTTGTTTCATCAGCTACTGTCTATGTAGAGAGCCTTGAAAATTCTAGATTTTAGTAGCATTTATGAGTAATGCTAATAGTGTCATGGAATGTTTCCTTCATCATATTACAGAACTCTAGAGTCTTTGATAATAATGGATTCCAAAATATGTATTCACCTTAACCAAGCCTATTGTAACAATCTATGTAATTACATATCTTCAAGTAGAAAATAAATTTCATCAGTGATTCAGCAAAACCATCATGAAATTTAATGACAGTTGGCAGAAAGCAAAGGAGAACTAAAGAGCCTCTTGATGAAAGTGAAAGAGGAGAGTGAAAAAATTAGCTTAAAACTCATTCAGAAAACTAAGATCATGGCATCTGGTCCCATCACTTCATGGCAAATAGATGGGTTAACAGTGGAAACAGTGTCAGACTTTATTTTGTTGGGCTCCAAAATCACTGCAAATGGTGATGGCAGCCGTAAAATTAAAAGACGCTTGCTCTTTGGAAGAAAAGTTATGACCAACCTAGATAGCATATTAAAAAGCAGAGACGTTACTTTGCCAACAAAGGTCCATCTAGTCAAGGCTATGGTTTTTCCAGTAGTCATGTACGGATGTTAGAGTTGGGCTATAAAGAAAGCTGAGCACTGAAGAATTGATGCTTTTGAACTGTGGTGTTGGAGAAGACTCTTTGAGAGTCCCTTGGACAGCAAGGAGATCCAACCAATCCATCCTAAAGAAAATCGGTCCTGAATATTCATTGGAAGGACTGATGCTGAAGCTGAAACTCCAATACTTTGGCCATCTGATGCAGAGAACTGACTCATTTGAAAGACCTTCATGCTGGGAAAGATTGAAGGTGGGAGGAGAAGGGGACGACAGAGGATGAGATGGTTGGATGGCATCACTGACACAATGGACATGAGCTTGAGTAAACTCCGGGAGTTGGTGATGGACAGGGAGGCCTGGCATGCTGCAGTCCTTGGGGTCACAGAGTGGGACATGACTGAGCAACTGAACTGAAAAGTTTATCACATATTCAAGATAAGAGTAATTGTTTAGACTCATAGCATTTATAGATTCACACAGTGTGTCAACAGTTTTTTATCTTTTTTATTTTTAAATTTTTTGATTGAGATATAGTTGATGTACAATATTATATAAGTAAATTTACAGCTTTATGATTCACAATTTTAAAGGTTATACTCCATTTATAGTATAAAATTTTGGCTATGTTGTACAGTATATCCTTGGAGCTTATTCATTTTATACATAATAGTTTGTACCTTTTAATGCCCTTACCCCATCTTGTCCCATCCTCCTGTCCTCTCCCCACTGGTAATCACTAGTTTGTTCTCGATATCTGTGAGTCTGTTTCTTTTTGTTGTATTTACTAGTTGTTTTATTTTTTAGATTCCACACATAATGGACACTGTACAATACTTGTCTTTCTCTGTATGGCTATGTAATATGAGGACAATAACTTTTGTCTTGCATCCTTATGAAAATTAAATAAAGGATATATATGAAGTACATAATCCAGTGCTTGGTACAGCATAGTGGTTACTAAATGATACAGTCATGCCTGGGAGATATTGCATATTCAGTTCCAGAGCATTGCAGTAAAGCAAACATTGTAATAAAACGAGTCACATGAGTTTTTTTGTCAGTTTGCATATAAAAGTTGTGTTTACACTGTTCTGTAGTCTGTTAAGTGTGCAATAGCATTATGTCTAAAACAATAATGTGTACCCCTTATATATGCAAAGTATTTCTTAAAGACATAGCACATTTATACTAAGTATAGTTTGAAGCACTTAAATATTTCTGCTTTGCTTTTATTTTTTAAGAGAAATATTTAGCAAAATTAAAAATGTTAAATGATTTGTAAGAAGAAACAGCTGTGAAGGATTTATGATTTGAAGCTGTCATTTGGAAGAGGAGTAAAACTAAATTTTCATTCAGTGAACATATTAACTGCTTTTTAATCAATATTTTATATTAAAGGTAATAACATTTGAAAGTTTACAGAGCCTCAGGGTTATGACAGTTGGCATTATTTTAAATGAAAATTATTTTATTATTTCAAAAGTTATATATGCTTAATATAAAACATTCAGAAAGTACAGAAAGGCTTCCCTGATGGCTCAGATGGTAAAGAATCTGCCAGCAGTGTGGGAGACCTGGGGTCAATCCCTGGGTCAGGAAGATCCCCTGGAGAAGGGAATGGCAACCCGCTCCAATATTCTTGCCTGGAGAATCCCATGGACAGAGGAGCCTGGCAGGCTACAGTCCATGGGGTTGCAAAGAATCGGACACAACTGATTGACTAGACACACACAAAGGGAGTAAAAAAATCATTCTCCTCAAAGCTCACTACCCATCTGCTTACAAGATTGCTGTCACATCTCAGAATTTCTCTAGTGAGTTTGTATGGCATTCTTGGGTATGCTTCTGGCCACACATGTGCATGTTTCCTTTCCCTGTAAACACAGAAATATGTGCATATTCTCTTAAAAGTTGTCATGCAATTTGTTTTTTAACTTTTAACACTCGTATTCTTTCATGATAATAATACTGTATGCATTCTTTTTGGCATGTCTGCTTAAGCAGCTCTCTAGCTAGACATTTAGGTTGTATTCTGAATTTTGAGTTTATGGTTAATTACTGTACATACATCTTTGTGCTTCATCCAATAATTTTCTTTAAATGAGTTCTTAGGAATGTAATTGCTTGGGTAGAAGGCTGTGTACAGTTCAGTGTTTTGCTCTCTAGATGGATCATGCCATTTCATACTTGGAACAGTAACACTTTAATGTTTCATTTCTTTGCATGCTTTCTGATACTAGGTGTGATCAATTTTTGTAATTTTTTTTTGTATTTATGCCAGTTAGTTGGAAAAAAAATCTCACTTGTATTTGCATGTCTTTGGTAACTAATGGTAATTTTTTAAAAAAGTATATTAGCCATTTTATTTCTTTCGGTGATTGTCCATTTATATCGTTAGTACCCTTTCCTTTTAGACAATGTCTTCTTTTCCTCCTCCTTCCTTCTTTTAAATTTCAAGATTTCTTCATAATAGAGGGACATAAACTTTTATTTGTAGTTTGTACTCTACATATTTTTCCATTTAAAAATATTTGCTATTTTACTCTTTTTGGTTTGTTCTTTTAGAAATATTTTAGAATGTAGCTATATCATTTTTTTCAATTGATACTCCTAAATTATAATAAGACCATTATAATTCATGATTCAGTATATGGGTTAAAGATTAGATATTTTAAAAAATGGTGGTAGTTTTCTGATTGGAAACGGTTTTGCATATGAGAAAGGTGGTGAATTTCTCATATTAGTTAGATATGTTTGCTGTAATTCCAGTTTCAACTGCAAATAAGAAAGAATTGTGTGAGAGAAAGATATTTTGATGGAGTTAGTTGTAGTTACTTTAAAGCCAGATAGTCCTGGGTTTGTTTATTTCTCTTTAATTTAGATGAGAAGCATTTTTCAAGCGCCTATTATACATTAAACATTGAAAATGAATTTTCTACTTATTAGCTATGTGACTGTTGGCAAGTTACTCTGAGTTGTCAGTTTCTTGACTCAGTTTATTTATTTGAAAAAGGGAGATAACTACTTTGTTGAGTTATTGTAAGGATTAGTTATAGTTTACTTAGCAGCACCTGACATATAATCAGACAACAATAAATCTTAGTTTTAGTGTTTTTGTTCTTTATATTAATGATAAATAATTTTATAATATTGCTGTGATAGTATTATAATTTAGCATATTGGGTAATTAACTATGATTATTATAATTTTATTGAGAGAATGGTGCCTAACTAGATTTACTATACCTAGAATCCTATCAGATAAATATTACTTCCTTTTATTTGCATAGCAGTTTTGTTTTCAGAGCTCTTTCTCATTTCTTGTTTTATTTGCTCTGTACAATCTTCCTATAACATAAACAAGACCTGTATGATTTTACATTTTACAGTTGAGCTGAGGCTTGTAGAGAATGAAAGACTTGTCCAAGGTCCTATGGCTTATAATTGGTTTTCAGGTTCATTTCCTTCTGCCTATAATCAAGATTCTCACAGAACCTAGATTGACCTTCAGAATGGAAAGGAATAGAATAAAATTTGACTATAATTGCCAAGTCTTCATTTAACTCTAGCCATTTATAGATTCTTGTGGTTGTTCCCATTCTAGTCATCTGAACATTGGCTTTAATGTTTTAATAGTCTATTGTGTTGATGGTGGTTACAATGAACCATATCTGGGGTATTCACACCCTTGTGAACTCTTTTTTCTTTCAGTTTGGACTGGGCCTTACTTGTGGCTCAGCTGGTAAAGAATCTGCCTACAATGTGGGAGACCTGGGTTCGATCCCTGAATTGGGAAGATCCCCTGGAGAAGGGAATGGCTACCCACTCCAGTATTCTGGCCTGGAGAGTTCCATGGACTGTATAGTCCATGGAGTTGCAAAGAGTCAGACACGACTGAGAGACTTTCACTTTCTTTACTTAACAAACAGAATGCAACAGAGTTAGAGCTTTGGAGTGGCTTGTTGCACAACAGTAGAAAAGCCTGAGAAGCTTGAGGTGTACTTGAAAAGAAAAATCTTGCTCAAAGTTGTCTCCCTTTCTTGGCCCATTTTGACAGTTTTGGTCTTTTTGTGGTTTGCTAATATCCAGGAGTGTTGAAGAGAGATGACAGTAATGATTAACTTTCCTTTCCAGAAGCTCTTAAATGCATAGGTTTGGCAGGATACTTGGATAAACCTGAGGTAAACCCTATTTCTGGGCTGAGTCTCTTCAAAGAAGTTTCAGGAGCTAGGGTCGCTTCCTTGGTTCAGATGTCAGATTCTTCTTTGTTGAGTTTCACACTCTGTCTTTTGTGGCTTTTTTTTTTATCCCTATCAAGTTGAATTGGATTTGGTCCAGGTTGGCCAGTTAAGATGGAGAAGGAAATGGCAACCCACTCCAGTGCTCTTGCCTGGAGAATCCCAGGGACGAGGGAGCCTAGTGGGCTGCCGTCTATGGGATTGCACAGAGTCGGACACGACTGAAGCGATTTAGAAGCAGCAGTAGCAGCAGCCAGTTAAGAACAAGATAGAATAGTCTTTCTTCCTTTCTTGAACTTGTCCAAAAAGACGTGGGGGGCCTTTTGGTTTGAGAGTAAAACTATGACATGGACTCACCTTTATTTCTGATCATTCACATATTACTTAACAGGAAAGATATACTACTGTGAGACATTACTTATGCAGTTTATCTTTTTCCTCTCACAGACCAGTTTCTTCCTATTTAACTGTAAATATTGTATATTTTATTCTACAATTATAATTTAAAAATTATAAAAATAAAAAAATTGCAAAATGTTCTATAAGTTTCTACTAGAGATGAGCACCAGTGATCTAAATGCTTATAAGTATAATTTTAAAAACAATTTTGTTGTTAAAATGCTTTTTGTTTTTAAAAAATACATGAAGATAGATTTATAATATTACAGAGCTTGATTGGCTTCTAGATTGCTGGACTGAGGGCCTCAGTGTACTCCCTCTCTGTATAACACAACAAAAACATGGGCTACACAACTAAAATCAACCATTTCAGAATTATGGCTGTTGATCTTAGCCAGAGGATGAACTAAAAATTGTCTGTCCGAGAGAAAACTACTGAACTATGGATGATGACATTGGCGTCTGATTTGTGTACTCTCCCGTTTTCCCTCCTTACCCAGCTTGTGGTATAGCAAAAGCTGACAACATTGTTGACAATGGAGAGATCTGACCACTTTTGGAGGTCCATGAAAAGCACCATATCTAGAGCACAGTTAATATTTTGCCCGAACTTGCAGCTGCCTGGGAAAACCCAGCTCTCAGAGAGAGACTGGCTGTTCACTTGACTCAGAGCTCAGCTCTGTTGGGGGGAAAAAGGCCCACGCTCTGGACTTTGCTAAAACAGTAGCCACTCTTGGCAACATCTCCACCCTTTAAGGCTGTGATTTCTGGTGGGGCAAGCAAGACCCTGGCCAGGAACTTAAAAGGAAAGCCTTGAGGATTAGCCAACAACCATAGGGAACTTTGAAACGTTCCAAGTATTTCTAAGATACCCAAAAGACTATAGGATGTACAAGGCTTTGCATATGCCCAGGAAAGGAGAGGATCCACCTCTGGCTGATTTTGAGGCTCTGTGCAAGAAGGAAGTGAAAGCTATGGCCGTCTTAAAAGCTACCTGAAGTTAAAAGGTGTGACTTCTCACAGGCGTTGCTTTGGCAAAGGGTGGAAGATACACAGGCAGTTAAAGAAATCTTCTGACCAATCATTGGTTGATCACTAAATTATACTGATCCAGGAAGCCAGGCTTAAAAATAAAAACCTGAAATAACTCCAGTCCAGTTCAGTTGCTCAGTTGTGTCCAACTCTTTGTGACCCCATGAACTGCAGCACGCCAGGCCTCCCTGTCCATCACCAACTCCTGGAGTCTACCCAAACCCATGTCCATCAAGTCGGTGATGCCATCCAGCCATCTCATCCTCTGTTGTCCCCTTCTCCTCCTGCCCCCAATCCTTCCGAGCATTAGGGTCTTTTCCAATGAGTCAACTCTTCGCATGAGGTGGCCAAAGTATTGGAGTTTGAGCTTCAACATCAGTCCTTCCAATGAACACCCAGGACTGATCTCCTTTAGGGTGGACTGGTTGGATCTCCTTGCAGTCTAAGGGACTCTCAAGAGTCTTCTCCAACACCCCAGTTCAAAAGCATCAATTCTTCGGTGCTCAGCTTTCTTCACAGTCCAACTCTCACATCCATACATGACTACTGGAAAAACCATAGCCTTGACTAGATGGACCTTTGTTGGCAAAGTAATGTCTCTGCTTTTAAATAACTCAGTAGCCACATAATACAGGGATATATAATTAGT
The DNA here is from genome assembly GCF_027580195.1 of Bos mutus. Taxonomy (NCBI): domain Eukaryota; kingdom Metazoa; phylum Chordata; class Mammalia; order Artiodactyla; family Bovidae; genus Bos; species Bos mutus. Next base: position 71,221,585 of record NC_091624.1, on the reverse strand, counting down.
TCATGAAAGTACTAAACAAATAAGCAGTGCCAAGAAAAAGAATAGAACTAGTGATTAAAAAGTCTCAGTGGGGCACTGTGGAAGATTCTGATACCAGAATTGTTAAAATGTATTATTTAAAATGGCTAGCTTTCAACACAAAAATTATGGGATTTTAAGAAATAGAAAAGTGTGCTACATACATGGGAAAAAGTGAAAAACAGAAAAGTTTTACTTTTACTTTTTACCTAACAGAAAAGTACCCCTGTGGGAGTCTAGATTTGGTCTTAAAAGACAAAGACTTTAAGTCAGCTATTGTAAATATGTTTAAGGAACTCAATGAAACCATGTGTAAATAACTAAAGAAAAGTGTGAAATTGTTATTTTACCAAAGAGAATACGAACAAGCATAGAAATTAGTTTAAAAGAACCATATAGCAATTTTGAAGTTTAAAAATATGGTAACAAAAATGAAAAATTTACTAAAGGGGCTCAAGTAACTGATATGAATTGGTAGAAGAAAGTATTAGTCAACTTGAATGTAGTTGACTAATTATCCAGTGTGAGGAGTAGAAAGGAATTGAAAGTGAACACAAGTTCAGGAGACCTATGGGACATTGCAAGTGTATCAACATACACATAATGGGAATCTTAGAAGGAGAAGAGTGGGAAAAAAAAGGGCAAAAAGAATATTAAAAGAAATAATGACAGAAAACATCACACACTTGCTAGAAAAATATTAATTTATGCATTAAAGAAACTTCGTATACTCCAAGTAGAATAAACCCAAATATAGACAAACCATAGACATCAAAATCAAATTTAGACATCATAGTCAAATTTATGAGAGTGAAAGAGAAATCTTAAAAGCAACAAAAGAAAAATATTGATAGCTGACATCAAAAACCATGGATACTAGAAGACATTTTCAAAGTGTTGAAGGGAAAAAACGACTGTTAACCAGAAATTCTGTTATGTTGCTAAAATCTCTTTCAACGATGGAGAAATTAAGACATTTACAAATACGCAAAAACTGAGTTTGTCACTCGCAAACTTGCCCTACAGGAAACATTATGGGGAATATTTCAAGTTGAAACAAAAGGATACTAGACAGTAAACATGAAGAAATAGAGAGCAATGGTAAATTGATGAGATTATAACATATAGAGAAGTAGTTTTACAATAATAATAGAAATGCAAGGAAACAGAGGCATATTGGAGGCAAGTTTTAAGTTATTAAAATTTTAGTGTTAATCCAGACTCAGTTCAGGTCAGTTGCTCAGTCGTGTCCGACTCTCCACAACCCCATGGGCTGCAGCATGCCAGGCTTCCCTGTCCCTCACCAACTCCCAGAGTTTACTCAAGCTCATGTCCCTTGTATCAGTGATATACAACCACCTCATCCTCTCGTCCCCTTCTCATCCCATCTTCAATCTTTCCCAGCATCAGGGTCTTTTCCAATGAGTCAGATGTTCACATCAGGTGGCCAAAGTATTGGAGTTTCAGCTTCAGCATCAGTCCTTCCAATGAAATATTCAGGATTGATTTCCTTTAGAATGGACTGGTTGGATCTCCTTGCAGTCCAAGGGACTCTCAAGAGTCTTTTCCAACACCACAGTTCAAAAGCACCAATTCAGTTCAGTCGCTCAGTCGTGTCTGACTCTTTGTGACCCTGTGAATCACAGCACGCCAGGCCACCCTGTCCATCACCAACTCCCGGATTTCACTCAAATTGAAGTCCATCGAGTCGGTGATGCCATCCAGCCATCTCATCCTCTGTCGTCCCCTTCTCCTCCTGCCCCCAATCCCTCCCAGCATCAGAGTCTTTTTCCAGTGAGGCAACTCTTCGCATGAGGTGGCCAAAGTACTGGAGTTTCACCTTTAGCATCACTCCCAGGGCTGATCTCCTTTAGAATGGACTGGTTGGATCTCCTTGCAGTCCAAGGGACTCTCAAGAGTCTTCTCCAACACAACAGTTCAAAAACGTCAATTCTTCGGTGCCCAGCTTTCTTCATAGTCCAACTCTCATATCCATACATGACCACTGGAAAAACCATAGCCTTGACTAGACAGACCTTTGTTGGCTAAGTAATATCTCTGCTTTTCAATATGCTATCTAGGTTGGTCATAACTTTCCTTCTAAGGAGTAAGCGTCTTTTAATTTCATGGCTGCAGTCACTATCTGCAGTGATTTTGGAGCCCCCAAAAATAAAGTCTGACACTGTTCCCACTGTTTCCCCATCTATTTCCCATGAAGTGATGGGACCAGATGCCATCATCTTCGTTTTCTGAATGTTGAGCTTTAAGCCAACCTTTTCACTCTCCTCTTTCACTTTCATCAAGAGGCTTTTTAGTTCCTCCTCACTTTCTTCCATAAGGATGGTGTCATCTGCATATCTGAGGTTATTTATATTTCTCCCGGGAATCTTGATTCCAGCTTGTGCTTCCTCCAGCCCAGTGTTTCTCATTACTATAGTCCAACTCTCACATCCATATATGACCACTGGAAAAAACATAGCTTTGACTAGATGGATCTTTGTTGGCAAAGTTACACCTCTGCTTTTTAATATGCTATCTAGGTTGGTCATAACTTTTCTTCCAAGGAGCAAGCGTCTTTTAATTTCATGGCTGTAGTCACTATCTGCAGTGATTTTTGAGCCCCCCAAAATAAAGTCTGTCACTGTTTCCATTGTTTCCCCATCTACTTGCCATGAAGTGATGGAATCAGGTGCCATGATCTTAGTTTTCTGAATGTTGAATTTTAAGCCAACTTTTTCACTCTCCTCTTTCACTTTCATCAAGAGGCTCTTTAGTTCTTCGCTTTCTGTTGTATGTGTGGTATCATCTGCATATCTGAGGTTATGGATATTTCTCCCGGCAATCTTAATTCCAGCTGTGTTTCATCCAATCCAACATTTCTCATCAAGTACTCTGCATATAAGTGAAATAAGCAGGGTGACAATGTATAGCCTTGGGGTACTCCTTTCCTGATTTCGAACCAGTCTGTTGTTCCATGTCCAGTTCTAACTGTTGCTTCTTGACCTGCATACAGATTTCTCAAGAGGGAGGTAAGGTGGTCTGGTATTCCCATCTTTTGAAGAATTTTCCACAGTTTGTTGGGATCCACACAGTCAAAGGTTTTTGCATATTCAATAAAGCAGAAGTAGATGTTTTTCTGGAACTCTCTTGCTTTTTCTATGATCCAATGGATGTTGGCAATCTGATCTCTGGTTCCTCTGCCTTTTCTAAATCCAGCTTGAACATCTGGAAGTTCAGGGTTCACATACTGCTGAAGCCTGGCTTGGAGAATTTTGAGCATTACTTTGCTAGCATGTGAGATGAGTGCAATTGTGCAGTAGTTTGAGCATTCTTTGGCATTGCCTTTCTTTGGGATTGGAATGAAAACTGACCTTTTCCAGTCCTGTGGCCACTGCTGAGATTTCCAAATTTGCTGGCATATTGAGTGCAGCACTTTCACAGCATCATCTTTTAGGATATGAAATAGCTCAACTGGAATTCTATCACCTCCATTAGCTATATTTGTAGTGATGCTTTCTAAGGCCCACTTGACTTAGCATTCCAGGATTCTGGCTCTAGGTGAGTGATCACACCATTGTGATTATCTGGGTCATGAAGACCTTTTTTGTAAAGTTCTTCTGTGTATTCTTGCCACCTCTTCTTAATATCTTCTGCTTCTGTTATGTCCATACCATTTCTGACCAGAATGTTTTAAATTAAAATGATAATTGTAATTTCCAGAGCAACCACTAAGAAAATAAAACATTGTAGTGAAAGAAACAACCAAGGAATGAAAAAAGTACACTAGACAGTATCTATTTAACACAAGGCAGGAAATGATAAAAAGGTACTGTAGAGCTCAAATATACCCTTATAGAATTGAAGTTATTAATGTATAATTTCCATGGAATAGCATATTTATATAATCTTTAAGAAAATGTTACCAATAGAGAATATAGGTCAATGCTTAATTTTACGGTACTATTGGATACTTTCTTTTTTTTTTTTTTTTTTTTTTAATTTTTATTTTAAAACTTTACATAATTGTATTAGTTTTGCCAAACATCAAAATGAACCCACCACAGGTATATGTGTTCCCCATCCGAACCCTCCTCCTCCTCCCTCCCCATACCATCCCTCTGGGTCAAGTGCACTAGCCCCAAGCATCCAGTATCGTGCATCAACCTGGACTGGCAACTCGTTTCTTACATGATATTTTACATGTTACAATGTCATTCTCCCAAATCTTCCCACCCTCTCCCTCTCCCACAGAGTCCATAAGACTGTTCTATACATCAGTGTCTCTTTTGCTGTCTCATACACAGGGTTATTGTTACCATCTTTCTAAATTCCATATATATGCTTAGAATACTGTATTTATGTTTTTCCTTCTGGCTTACTCTGTAATACTTATCTTTAGATTTAAAATATGGTATAAGAAAAATGCACTGAAGTGAAGTTAGTGTGAAAAGATTCAATTAACCCTGGGTTCTTAAAATGTAGTTTTGTTTGCTTGGAAATGAAACAGCAACACATGGATATGAGAGATACTCTTTTTTTTTTTCCTGGAAGTTTAGTTCTTCATCTTCCTCTAAATATGGAAAAGAAATAGTGAGAAAAGTGCTTTGGGGAAGAGAGGAGATCATGGCAAAAAGGCATTGAGATAAATGCACATAGGAAAGGGCTGTCAAAAAGAGTAATGTTCTGGACACAGTATTTCAGAAGTCTTGAGAGGTATTTCTGCCCGCATTTTCCATATATTGTTGATTCTTTTCTCCATCGGTGCCCAGCCCAAATGAATATGCGATCTCATAACAAAGGTTGTTCATTGTTCAAACAGCCACATTTACAATGTCTTCCGTATGCATTCAGAAAATAGAACACATGTTTAGCTTCATAGTGTGAAGAAAGTTTAATTATATCAAACACTACGTGTAATTTTCTTATTATAGGAAAAGTGATTAAATTGAATAGTTCTATTACTGATTTAAATAAAAACATAATTCTCAATCTGTTTTCAGTCCCAGCACAGTTGAAGAATATGGCACAGTTGCCTCAGTATTGATAGCTCACTCTACTGGGAGCATCTCTCTGGGTGAGAGTAAGAATTATTTTAAAAGTCCTGCAAGTAATTCTGATATACCGTATGTCTTTCCATTAGAAGTAACAAATGTAAGTCATAGGTTCCTAGAATTTTATAGGAATTAGTGTTACTGAGATTATAATGATTAATATTGAATCTACTCTTGTGAGATTATTTTATTTCTTAAGCAAGTTAGAGTGAACGTTTTCAGTACTTTTCCTGTGAACTTAGCAGTTTTCAAGATGTTTTTATTTCTTCGGCTTTTCTCTAACCAGACTAACCATTTTCAAGTACGGCACGCTAACTGTATGTGCATTGTTGTACAACAGACCTCTAGAACTTCAGCTTGCAGAACTGAAACTTTACACCCTTGAAGAATTTCTTCCTTCCCCTTAGCCTCTGGTAATGACAATTCCACTTTCTAAGAATTTTACTATTTTAAATATCTCATATACATAGGATCTTTCAGTGTTTGAGATTTTGTGAGTGTCTTATTTCACATACTGTAGTGTCATCAGGGTGTTGTAGAATATGACAGGATTGCCTTCTCTTTAGAGTCTAAATAATGTTCCATTGTACAGGCACGCCTCATTTTATTGCACTTCATTTTATTGTGCGTCTCAGATAGTGCACTTTTTTTTTTTTTTTTTTTACAAATTGAAGGTTTATGACAACCCTGCATCAAACACATCTGTTGGTGCCATTTTTTCCAACAGTATTTGTTCACTTCTTGTCTTTGTGTCACATTTTGATAATTCTCCCAGTATTTTAAGCTTTTTCATTATTATATTTGTTATGGTGATTTGATATTCCTATTGCGAAAAGTTATGACCCACTAAAGGCTCAGATGGTTAATATTTTTTAGCAATAAAGTATCTTTTAATTGAGATTTATGCATCTTTTAGACACAGTGGTATTGCACATATAATAGACTGTAGTATAGTGTCAATATAGCTTTTATATGCATTGGAAAACCAAAAAAATCACATAACTCAGTTTGTTGGCAATATTTAGTTTATTGTGGTGGTCTGGAACCAAACCTGCAATAGCTCCCAGGTATGCTAACTTTATATGTATACTATTTATGCATTTATTTTTTAAAATTTATTTTATTGAAGTGATAGTTTTTTCTTCAGTGGTTTTTTTAAGTTGAGATATATTTGACTTATACTGTGTTAGTTTCTGCTGCACAGTAAAGTAATTCAGTTTACACATGTATATATTCTTTTTCACATTCCTTTCCATTGTTTATTACAGCATATTGAATATAGTTCCCTGTGCTATATAGTAGGACCTTGTTTATTCATTTTATATATAATAATTTCCATCTAGTAATCCCAAACTCCCAACCCATCCTATCCATTTATTTATTAATGGGCATTTAGGCTGCTTCCACTTCTTGGCTATTGTGAATAATGCTGTAGAGAAGATGGGTGTATAAATATCTCTTCAAGATCTGTTTTCAGTTCTTTTGTATATATACCCAGAGGTAGGATTACTGGATCATTTGATAATTCTGTTTTTAATTTTTTTAGTAACTTCCATACAGTTTCTCATAACAACTGCACCATTTTACATTTCCACCAACAGTACACAAGGGTTCTACTTTCTCTGCATCCTCACCAACACTTGTTATTTTATGTTTTTGATTTGGTTTTGTCTTGTAGTGACCACCCTAACCATTTCTAGGTCTATAGCTTACTGCTAACATGATGTTAGGCCTTTATTTACTTTTGAATCACTTTCTAAAGAAACAAAATAGTTATTGCAAATCTTCACAAACTGTTCCCTGACCTCAAATACTATAATACTAATTGAGGCTAGTGTTCTAAACATATTACATTGAGTGTGTAAAACTGGCCATTTGAATTCCTTCATACTTTATCAAACATGGTCCTCTTTACTTTTGCAATTCATATGATACTACATTACACATCGGCACCTTCTAAGGCAAAGATAAAATGCTTTTTTCTGTACCTCTAATTTCTAAAACGGTAAGCTTGCATGATCATAATGGTGATTGCTGTCACTGAGTAGCTTATCTTGTTTCCAAGCAGTCTGTAAATGCCACATCCTCAGATGCATTACTTCAGCGTATACCTAGGCTGTTGCTTTGATGCTCTCTAACATGGTGTTCTTCATTTCACTTACCCTACTGCATCCGTCTGTGAATTTTTCTGTCATCTATTCTCCACAAATTTCTTGCCTAAACAGTGTTGTGTTGCCAAAAACTTTGCTTCAGTGTGGGTAGACCAGCTCTCTTACAATGCCCTATATTGAATAAACTAGCCATTTAATAGTAAGTATGCCTTTGGGTGTGCTTACAGTCTTATTCAAAACAGCAGATATAATGCTTATAGTTCATCTAGTTTTAAATAGCTGAATTAATTTTGGCAGTTTCTATTTTGCAGACATGTAGATTGATTGGGAGCCAAATGTTGTTTCTAATTTGTCTTGAACTCTTCCAAAGATCATACTGCCATGTTGTAAGGTTGGAGGAAAAGCCACTTTGAATATGAGGACAGATCTCTATTCAAGGCTGGACTCTGCCACTTGGCTGACAATTTATGTTTCTAATCCTCCAATGCACAAATCTCATAAGTAAGTTTAGATAGTGATACATAAATTTTTATTTTAAAGGCTTTACTGATACTGTAAGCTTGTGTTTTTAGCAAATTTTTTAACCAGTTCTACACATTAGAATTTTCCTTTTACAAATAGTGAAGATGAAGGGATTTTTGTTGTTGTTTAGTCGCTAAATCACGTCTGACTTTTTGCAGCCCAATGTACTGTAGCCCACCAGGTTCCACTGTCCATGGGATTTTCCAAGCAAGCATACTGGAGTGGCTCGCCATGTCCTACTCCAGGGGATCTTCCCGCCCCAGGGATTGAACCTGTGTCTTCTGCTTGGCAGGCAGGTTTTTTACCACTAAGCCACCTGGGAAGGGATTTTTAGACTCTGGTAATACTTTTATCACTTGTATCTGACAGGAGGTCTCTTCTGATGAGTTTGTTTCTTATAGTTTGTCCATTAATTGAAAAAGTCAGTACAGCTCATAAAAGATGATGTATATGTTCCACTAACATCTTAACTCAAAACATAAATGTCTTTGGGTTAGGGCCAAGGCCTTTCCTTTGAATGGGTGTGCTGACTGGAACAATGCGTCTTTCTTAAATCTATTACATTTATAGCAAATCATTTTCAGTTTATACTTTGTTTTTGTAATATAGATTAAAACTTTAGAGAATTGAAAAGCAATAGTTTTCTAAGTGTGGTTTCCAGACGAACAGCATCAACATCACATGGGACTTTCTTAGCATGCAAATTTTTGTTTTCACTCCAGATTCACTGAATCAGAAACTAAGAGCGTGGGGCTCTACAATCTGTTTTTATAAGGCCTCCAAGCTAAAGTTTGAGAGCCATTGTTCTATATTTTATGATTTTCGTCAGTTTTTTATGTTTCTCTTATCTTTCTCTATTTTAACACCAGTGTTACATAGTGACTTGCCTTTATTAAGTCTTTCAAAGCTTTTGAAGAAGTTTTTAAAGATACTTTAGCTTTTGTTTTGCTTTTACTATTTGTCTAGTAGATAATTAAATTAATTACAGGAACAATAAAACTCCCCTAATCAGCAAATACTGATGATTTGGGGAGAAGAGACACTCAGCATTGGGGACCAAGACTGTAAGGGGTGGACCAGAGAGTAGGCTACATTCTGTGAGTTTTCAGCACACTGTGGGCATCTGTCCCTGTAGAGGGAGAGGAAATGGAGAATGTGGGTTCAGTTAACAAGCTGAGTAAATTAAGCCTGGTCAAGAGAGTTTCTCATATATTGTGATATTTTTCTGTGTAAGCTTATCAATTTCTGTGATCCTTACCTTTGTAGCCCTTAATTCAATACTTGAATATTAGACTTCTTTCTGTTGATCTGTGAGTAATCTTGACTGGAACCTGAAGTTTGAGATTTGTTTTTGATGACTTCTAGACCTCTTAGGCAGAGAAGGCAGTGGCACCCCACTCCGGTACTCTTGCCTGGAAAATCCCATGGACGGAGGAGCCTGGTGGGCTGCAGTCCATGGGGTCGCTAAGAGTTGGACACGACTGAGCTACTTCAATTTCACTTTTCACTTTTCATGCATTCGAGAAGGAAATGGCAACCCACTCCAGTGTCCTTGCCTGGAGAATCCCAGGGATGGGGGAGCCTGGTGGGCTGCCGTCTATGGGGTCACACAGAGTCGGACACGACTGAAGTGACTTAGCAGCAGCTGACTTTTTAGGTCAATGTGGAGAAAGCAGAGAACCCACCCAACAGCTCACGGAGGAGATGGACCTATTCTCATTGACACCAAGCAGGAAACTGCATAGCAGCTGATAGTTGAAGTAGAAAAGATAGAAATGTTGCTTTCTAGCCTGAGACTATAACTCTTGATCCAGTTTATAGGGCATACTTTGATTTGGGAGAAAGCAGTTAGACAATGTAGGGTTAATACAATTCAACACATCATGATGGCTATTCCTACCAAAGTGCAGGTGAAATATTTGCCCATCATTGAGATACAAGACTTCCCAGATGGCACCAGCGGTAAAGAATCTGCTTGCCAATGCAGGTGATGCAAGAGACGTGGGTTAGATCCCCTGGAGTAGGAAATGGTAACGCAGTCCGGTATTCTTGCCTGGAAAATTCCATTGACAGGGGAACCTAGTGGGCTACAGTCCATGGGGTTGCAAAGAGTCGGACATGACTGAGCATCTGTGCACATGATGTGAGCTACAAAAGGTGTTATGTAAGTCAGTCTGGAATCTGGCCTGCTGAACTGAAAACATTGTTGTTTGGCTACATTCCGGATGGAGTTTCGATTGAGCTGCTTTTCTAAATATATGTTTTAATTATTTGTATATTTTTAGCCACATTGCTAATCTCCCAAAGGAGAAGGGCATAAATAAGCTATCTGTATCAACTCTGGATTTTCTTGTTACTGCAATAGTTGGGTCATAGTACCACTATGAAACATGTATAGAAAACTACCTAATACAAAGAAAATAACTATCATATAACAACATCAGATACTGGAACAGTTATTCAGTAAAACAGCTGTGCTAGACTCACTGAATTTCGGATGCAGATTTGATACTGCTTAGTATTCATTCTTGAGTGACACAGTAACTCTGTCATTCTACTAACAAAGTAATGGCTGCTATAAATCTTATTTTAAAAAGGAGTGACCATTGCTTAAATGCTTAAGACAGACTGGAAGTTTTGTTAAAGATAGGCTCTAAATTCATGTATTTTATGTGCATAGCATAAATTGTAAGTCTATATTTAAATTTCACTTTGTTGTCTGGAGAAAGATTTAATAACAGCAATGAAACTTTAGTTTCACACCAAACTAGAGTAAAAGGAAATGAAAGTTAACAGATAATAATTGCTGAATAAGTTTTGAATGGTAACTATAGACTAGTGATCTATCAGATCAGATCAAATCAGATCAGTCGCTCAGTTGTGTCCGACTCTTTGCGACCCCATGAATCGCAGCAAGTGTTAGGTAATGTTATTACAAATATTCCTCTAGAATGTTATTATTTAAGTTTTATAGATGGGTAAAATGAATTAAGAAAACTGCTGCCTTGCCCAAGGCCACTTAACTAGTAGGTAGTGGAGCTAGGATTTGAACTGTGTCTGTTTAATATCAAAGCCCAAGCTTTTAAACACTACTTTACACCTTAATATACGGTGCTTTAATATTCCTGGCCTGCTCTCAGAAACTTCTCTCTTCCTGTCAAATTCAGAGATAACATTCAATAACTTGACAACAGTGACCTTTCTAAACAAATATAGAGTGTTACAGAACCAGATGGCCCAAGATTATATTTTATTTTTCTGGCTCAAAATGAATTGCCTGTTCTTGGAATGATAAAGTCCAAAAAAGAACCTTCTGTGGCCCCAGACTTCATCAGGCCACAGGACCAGCTAGTGCCCTTTATCATGAACCAGTCACAAGTACAGGGCCTTATGTCTTTATACCGTAATTTAGATAGGGCCTAATGAAAGGGCAAGAAGCTGCTTTACTAAATGAGATCATTCTGGCCTTCGGTAATGTCAGTGCATTTGGGTAGAAAGATTTTGAGGAATTAATGACAAGAAGGCGGTACTACTGACTGTCCTATTAAGTGGATATAAGCAAGGAGAAGTCTGATTTATAATTTAACAAACTCGCAAATTAGGCATCTTTTTTTATTTCCTCTGGTGGGATTCAAGTAGGATTTTTCTAATGTGCAGAACCTTGTTCTTGATCATTCAAAATCTGAGTGGAAATCTTTTTGACAGTCATAGGCAGATATCTTTGGAAAATAAATTCTGTATTGGAAATGTAAGTTATGTCACATGTAAGTGTAAACATGATGCCTTCATGGGCTCAGTTCCATTGAGTAGACTTCAGAGTTGGAGAGACCAGGTTACATAGTGTAGGCATAAAAGTGTTTTAAAGATACGTTAAAGCCAACTTGTAATTGACAATAAAAATTACAATGACAAAAGAAACACTGAACTTGGAGTCAGGAAGCCTGTGTTTAAGACTTTGACATCACTCTGAAGGATCCTTCAGCGAGTGGTTTAAATTTCTCTCTCAGTCTCAGTTTTCTCATTTGTAAAATGAGGCCAGAATACTACTATTACCTGCCTTGTTTCATTACAGGGCTGTTTTGAGAACCAAAAGAGGAGCATGTAACAAAGTTCTGATGATGTACAAATAGACCCTGTTGTTATGGTGGCCTCTAGTGCCTGATGGGAAGTGTCCTGAGTTGTGAGTAGGGCAGACCTGCCTTTGGAATTACTCTGTTATTTAGTAGTTTGGTGATTTGTGCCGAGTTACCACAATCTTGAACCTAGTTTCTCTCACCTGTATATGATGATAATCCCTCTAACAGAGTTGTGAGAATTGTATTAGTTGTAGATACTATTTTTAGGTTTTTATAAAATAATCAGCTGGGAATTATAATGTTACCTTGAATAGATGTCAGAAAGTAAGAAAGAAATAGCCAGAGGCTTCTTATCTGTTCCTAAATGTCTTAGCAAGATAAATAATCAAAACTATATTAGAATGTTAGTGCTAAAAGGACCCTGGAGGGTCACCTATCTTATCCTCCTCATTTTAAGACAAAGGATTGTTTCCCAATCATATTTTTTCATTTCTGCTTTGTGCATTTGGATAACACTCTGACCAGCATCATCAATTGTACAGGATGGCAACCATTGCTCAATCTTGATAGGTACAGATTTTTTAAGATGTAGAGTTAGAGAAGAATTCTGCTCGGGGATAGTATTGTGTTATGAAAAGAACCTGGGCTTTGTTGGCAGAGTTACAATGGAATTTTGATCCTGTCAATTGCTAGTTAAGGGACAGTAGAAATTTTACTTCATGTTTGTTTGGTCCTTAATTGTACTATTTCTTTACCTATCGCACAGGCCATGTCTGTGTCTGTAGCTTAGCCATTTCCACATGTGAGTCTTTGGATCTGAGATGACTTTGCTTTTTATGCCATTAAAGATTCTTGACCTTTTCTCCCTTATCTCCTGAAAATAGAATAGTGATTCCTTTAGATGGAAGGGAGGAGTGCTGGGTTAGATGTAGTTAGAAAAGACTTCTCTTTAAGGCTGGTTTAGGGACTTAAACGTGAAGCTGTTATTTGTAAAACTAATTTTTTTAGGCTATTTGTTAGGTTTTTTCCTTATGTGATTGAATTTCAATTTATCTATGTTGATTTTGCTTATATTAGGGGGTACATAGGTTTAATTCTCTAGAAAGCTAAATGCATAGTGTTTTAATATGGAATTTTAAAATACTGTGAAGTGTATTCTTGCGAGAAGAGCTCTTCACAAGAAATAAAAGAATAATGTTTTATCACTGAAAACTCAGTAAGAGCAAATGCGGAGAATGTTTATGTTCATAATCAAGAATAATGGCCTTTGTATACTATTCCATAGGTTATATAGTTATTTTTTTTAACTTATTAAGAGTATTCTTTTCATTCTTGTTTGATATTTTCTGGATAAGAAATATACAAATTAATTAGCTATTCAGTTTTAGATTTTAATGGGACTAGATTGAAAAACGTAAGTTTGATAGATAAAAGACTACGTGATACTACATAGAAGGTGGTAATTCAGTGTGAATTTTCTGTTATTTATCAGGATTTTAACTTTGGAATGAGTTTTTCTTTCCCTTCATTGAATAAATGGCTAAAATTTCTCCTTTGATCATCTTAACATAATTTCATTGCAACCACTAGTCTGTGGGGTTTCAGTTGAATTTTTTTTAATATGAATTTATGTGGAGAGGGTTGGTATCTTTTGAAATTTTGACTACACTAATTAGAGAATGGGCAGTCAGTTTTTTGAGTATTAAAATGAATTGGTTTTGAAAAGGGATACAAATGTTTATTCTTACATTTTGCAACTTGTTTTTACATTGTCCTTCAGAATGTTTAATATTTCATAATGAGATATGTTTTTTCAGAAAAAGAAAACAATTGGGCAAAAATATGAGAAATGTTTTCAGTTGTCCAAGGCTAATGTTGACTTAAATAGGTCTAGGTCTTCATGGTTGACAGCTGCAGATAATTAGCTTTTTCTTTCTTAACAAAGAAAGCAAATGGAGCTGCAAGACATTCATTGCCTTTTCTGTCATCATCATAATAATGTATGTATTTAACTTCTGCAGTTCCTTAAATTGATTTAGTGCTAAGCTGCCTACATTACATATAATAGGAGTGACAAGTGAAAGCTGCAGCACATATTTGCGTGGCAAAAGGGAGCTGTGATTGACAGCAGAGTTCCTCTCTACAAGAAATAGCAGTGTTGTGGAACTCAAAAGGGCCAGATACATAATTCTTCAAATTTTTGAGCAGATTCATGAAATGAATTTTAAAAATTGATTGCCACTTGGTATATTTGAGTATCTGTGTTCTTGGCTCTGGGTGAGGGGCCCAGACGGACAGAATCTCCCCTGACTGCTGAATGTGAGGAAGTTCCTTTTAAGCATGTTAGGATTGGTAATTTAAGATTGATACTTACAAATTATAGATCAAATTATGACTCTGTATTCAGTAACTGAAAATTCCTTCAGCTCTAACCTGTTCCCTTTATTTGAAGAAGTCAAATAATACATCTATTCAAACGAGAATTTTAAGACCATAAAGCAAACTGTTTTTTCAGTGAAAATACTCATTTTCACATGTTTCTAAAATCTGAAGGATCACTTCTGGAAAGATAATTGTGTAACACGTCGTGATTTCTTTTGACCAGAGAGTAGCTAAGTGTGATCATCTTTCAAAAGTACTCCAAATACCCTGCAGTTCCTTTGTTTGTTTAACACATGCCCAGAAGCTATGGTTGAAAAGATACTTGGTGATTGCCGTTGAATAATATTCTTTGAGGAGCCCAGAATGCTGGGCTTCATACTATGCCATGGGACATGCGTTTTGTTTTGGTGGCAACACTTGTATGTTTATGAGGTGGAGGGGAGCCCTATAGGTCTTTGTACATTGGCAGCCTCTACTGGCCATTGCAAAAGTGCAGTATTGACCTCTGTTCTTTCCACTCTGGGTTGCATAGGATTTTATTTGGCCCCAGCTCTCTGTTGTTGTTCAGTCTCTAAGTCATGTCCAATTCTTTGCAACCCAGGGACTCAGCACGCCAGTTATCCCCTTTTAAGAACTAGCTTATCTGTTGGATCTCAAGTTATAGCTGTTAAAGAGCTACCAGTCCGATGCTGTTGTCTCTAAACTAATATAAAGAATGGGATTTTTTTAGAATCTTGGGAAAGATTACACATATAGCCCTGCTCTGAGAAATAATTTCCAACTAAGAGGTAAGATAGATTTGATTTTTTAATAAATTTTAAAATACTTTCTAAGTTGCATGCTTTTGAATAGGAATTTACTTATTACTGGTAAATAACTCTGATCTCCTGGAAGAAAGCCTTGACTCAGTGATAGTTAATTAAACAGATACTTATTTGTTCCTTAGTTTTAGGTGTATCAACTATTTTAAAAGTTTCCAGAAAGTGGGCATATAACTCTTACTGGGCTTTGTGACTGTAGATACCTGTGGGGATTTTTGGAGGTTTTGGACTGTTTAGAATATAAATTACAAATATCTGTACATAAAGGATCCAAGTGCAGTAAACCCTGCATTATTCTGGCTTTAGTTGTAGAGACTTGTATAATGTGTTTATCTTTGTGTTTGGGAAATAATTTGACCACAGTAGATGATTTCCTCAACAAAACAGATCTGTTATGACATTTCAGTTTTGTAAGTGGCTCTACTAGTCTTCTGCTTATTTTTTAGTCTCTTGGCATTTCAAATAAGATACCTAGTTGAATCTTTGTGTAGTCTTACAGATACTGACTGACTTTCATTCCTATGGCTTCCACTTATTCCTGGATTATTAGAGTACTAGATCTCTTTGCTACCAGGTTCTGTGCATTCTAATTCAACTCGTACATCACCACCATATGTATTTGACTAAAATACTACTTTTATCACATCATGCTGTTTTTTTTTTTTTTTAATGATTTATTGTTTTTTTGAGGAAAAAGAGCATAATAGTATGGAGAATGGAGCAACAGAGGAGCACTCAGGTAGGTGTAGAAAGATCTGGGTTTTTTTCTCTCCTTTGTTGTTGTAGTACTTTAAGCATAAACATATACCTTCCCAGTCTCTGTTTCTTCATTCTACAAAATCATTTTTTGTGAAGATTGTTTGAGATAATATATGTGAAATTGCCATGAGCTCTGAAGAACTCTCTTACTTTCATTGGCTACAGAGTAAAAAGACCAAATTCCTAAGACTAGAATTTCTTCCCAAAATGCTCCATTTCTGTACTGTGCCTGACATATAATATGTACTCAATAAATGTTGCTTGGATAAATAAACCCTATTTTTCCAACTTACCTTGTACTTTTTTCTAATCTTCCAATTTAAGTAAGTCTTTCTCTGTTGAAATTGTTGTTCACATAGTCACATCTATGTCATTTTCATGTTCATTTTTTTCATATCCATGTTCAAGAATGATAAAGTCCCTTATATCTCAAATAAAAGTCCACTTTTGCTTTCTTTCTTACCCTAACAGTCTTCCAGTCCTTTTATATATTTTTTTTTGGTATATATATTGTATTGTTAATAAAAGTGTCCTGTATGTATGCCTTCTCTTTTCAGGTGTAGTATAAGCTCTGGCAATACAGGAATATTACGTTTTTCTTTGTAGTTACTCTTTAGGAATATTTTAATGTGACTTGTAATATACTCAGATTGATGCGTTAATAAGTATTGATTTATAATGCACATGCCAGGAGATAAAGTTTAAGACAAGGATTGGCAGGATGTTAGAAGTGAGATACTAAGACACTTTCAGACCACTGATACTGTGATTTATAAGGGAAAGACTCTGGGAAAAAATAAGTTACATGTTATTAGTTTTCTATTTTATTAAAGTGTCCTTTAGAATAAATGTCTTAATTAATAAGCCGGTCCTCATATACTAGTATAGTTTCTTTGCAAATATAAATGAAGTGATAAAAGGCATAGAAATCATAGGGATGCTAGAGTGACTGACTTTTCCACTGATAACCGTTTGGGGTGTTTTAGCATTTGGAGTTTTACATATTCAAATCAAACAAATTGCAGTTATTTCTTGAATAGGTAAGTTACCAGACATTCTTACTAATGTATGTCTTCAGCATATTTTTGAGTGATTTTAATTGGTTTTATTGAGCCATATTTTACATATAATTCACCCACTATCACCCAACAAGAACATTTCTATCA
Organism: Bos mutus; assembly: GCF_027580195.1. Lineage (NCBI taxonomy): Eukaryota > Metazoa > Chordata > Mammalia > Artiodactyla > Bovidae > Bos > Bos mutus. The sequence continues at coordinate 71,204,679 of NC_091624.1, read as the reverse complement.
CCTCAGCAAGCTTGTTTATGAGCCTTTAAAATCAATCCTTTACCTCATTCTTGGGCTTCTGGCAGCCACATCTCTGCTCAGTGTCATTGTTGTCCTGCCTTTTCTAGAATGGAATAATAGTGTACAGTTTTTGTACCTGTTTTTTTTTAGATTGTATCTGTACGTGAATCATGTAGTTTGTTCCTATTTGTATGGCTGTGCCACAATTTTTGTTTTGTTTAATAGTTGATAGATCTTTGGAGTATTTCTGGATTTGGCTATCATAAATAAAGCTATTATATACGTTTGGTACAAGTATTCATATAAGCATATGTTTTTGTTTCACTTGGATAAATGAGTAGGAGAAAGATTGCTGAGTCTTATAATGAGGGAATATTTTAATGTTGTAAGTGACTGCCAAACTGTTTTCCAAGTGTACCATTTTTGCATCTCTTCTGGTAATGTATGAGTTCCAGTTGCTCTGCATCCTTGCTAATAGAAGTATTGACAGTGTTTTTAATTTTAGCTCTAGTTACATTGAGTATGTAGTAGTAGTAGTTTATTGCAGTTTCAATTTGTATTGCAGAGAGTGACTAATGATGTTGAACATTTTCACATACACTTATTGGTCATTTACATATCCCCATTTGTAAAGTATCCATTTACCATTTACATTTACTTAAAAAAATTATTTATTTTTAATTGGAGGATAATTTCTTTACAGTATTGCATTGGTTTCTACCAAAAATAAACATGAATCAACCATAGATTTACACATGTCCCCAAAATCATGTTTTTTTCTCCTTATTGAGTTATTTTTAGATATTTACATATTCTGAATACAAACCCTTTATCAAAAATATGTTTTGCTGGTTTTTCCCCTCACACTGATGTGCTTGCCTATTCATTTTCTTAAGTGTGTCTTTTCAAAGAACAGAAGTATTACTTTGATGAAGTTAATTTATCAATTTCTTTCTTTGGGCTTTCTATAGAGTATTAAAAATTTTGTCTAACCTAATGTCATTTAATTTGTCTGTTTTCTTCTTGAAGTTTATCATCTCTTTAGGTTGATGATACATTTTAAGTTGATTTTTATATATGGGGTAATGTAAGTTTCATGTCTTTCCATATGAGTATCCAATTTTTTCAGCATCATTTGTTGAAAGCACTTTAATTCCTTCATTGAATTACTTTGACACCTTTATTGAAAATCAATTCATGATGTATGTGTCGGTGTATTTGTCTTTTTGTATTTTAGTCTGTTAATCAGGTAAATTACACTGATTGATATTCTAATATTAAGCAGCTTTTAAATTCTAGGATAAGTCCCATTTTTATCATGATTTATTACACTTTTTATGTGTTACTGGTTTGATTTCTTAGGATTTTGTTACAGACATACTTGTGTCTGTTTTCTTGAGAAATATTGGTATTGATTAAATTTTCTTATAATATTTTTGTCATTTTAAAAAAATTAGAATCATGCTGGCCTCATAAAATGAGTTAGTGAATGTTCCCCCCTCTTTTATTTTCAGAAATAGAATAAGCACCAATTAATTTATGAATTGGGAAACACAAAAGTTCACTTATGTTACTCTAACAACTTATTTATTATCACAGAAATAAATATTTTAATATATGATATAGGACATGTTATTCTTTTCAGATGTTCTCCAAATGGTTATTTCTAAAACCAAAATAAAACAATAAAATAGCTTATACAGGTATGTTCATGCAGATATTAGCAAAATTTGACATGCAAAGCAAATGTAAATTTGGATGAGAATTTATTTTCAATAAACTGTAAATACCTGATATTGTGTTTCATAAAGATGTTAATATTTGCATTTGCTGTTCACTGAAACATTTTGTACAGTCTTTTGTACATTCTTGTTAATTCGTACTTTATACTTCAACTTCTTAAGATTTGTCAGTGATAATTGTAATTGCAGTGAATTTTTGAAAAAAATTTGACCTAGCATAATACTATTTTCATTGTACTTCTTCCTAGCCAGAACCAATTCCCTGAAAGGGCAATAGTTCTTAAATTTTATCTTTTAATGGGAGGACTGGTAGATGGATTTCAAGTGCTTAGTTGTCGATTTGACTAAACCTTATTGGATGGCTTTTTACACGGTGATGTTAAAATCATTCTACCTTCCTCCAAAGCGTATTCTGTGGGCTTTAGGATGAATAAAAAATGCTGTTTTACTAACACAGTATCTGTTAAGATTGTTTTGAAGGATTGGGAAATTGGATTAAATGAAAAAAACTTGTGAACTATACTGTTTAATAAAGAAACATAAAACTCAATTTATGTTTTCATGCAATGAAAATTGTTATTCTCTGATATACTTTCAAGAGTTTTAAAAATTTAACATTGCTACAAGGTTTAAAAACGTTTGTTACTTATGTTTTGCTATGTAGCTTAGACTGTAAACCCCATGAGGAGAGACCCTATACCCTGTAAATCATCTAGTGTATTCTTATCTTTATAAATATCATATAACATTTATTAGAATAGTGAGATTTCAAAACTACCTGAAAAGTTTAAATTATATGAAAAAGAATTTCACAAGATGCTTAAATAGATCTTTTTGCATTTTTTCTCATTATAGCAGTCATGAACTTGAAATTTTTCTCCTGTGTAAATTGCTAAATGCTTACTTTGCATTAAATACCACTGACATAATGACATAAAATATAAGAATCAAAACCTGTAACTAAATTGTTAAACATATTGTTGATATTTTGCATGATTATATTTTAGGAAGTATTCACCCCATGAGTTGCATTTACATTTATTTACTGTATAGAATGACATAAAAAGGCAAGTTACAAATTACTGCATTAAAGGCAGCTGTGGTACTACTACTACACTGTACATTTTAAATGAATATTAGTGAAAGAAAATAGGAAAGAAATAGTAAATCTCAAGGGTGTCATAACTCACTGGGAAAAAATGTATTTTGTAGATTACAATAATTTGTCATTTTACAAGTAAATATCATTCTGTGGGAACATTAAATACGTCAAAGAATATAAAGAGGCATTGGTAGGCATATGTAATTCTCTGTTGTACATACAGTAAAATATGTTGCTTATTAGGAAACTGATTGTTTAAGTGGTCATCTGAGTATAATTCTTCCTCATTATAGAAATAGAGGTATGAGTACTTGGAATGGAAAGAAAAATAACAGTGTTTTGGAGCTTTTTTGTTAGTGGACTTTTGTAGTGTATAACTTAACTATTATCATGTCTTAGTGTAATTAGTGATTTAACATATTGTTTGAGGACTTGTTTTAGCCCCTAGTACTATTCTTGAGCCTGAGAAGGTGAGAGGTAACATACCAGCTCTGAGATTCTGTGAAATCCCAGCTCAGTTAAGGTGTACAAAGAATGAGGTGACTAAGTGATGTGAATAAACAAGTTTATTAGTTTTGGGAGGGAGGAAGGAGGAGGGTTCAGGATGAGGAACACATGTATACCTGTGGCGGATTCATTTTGATATTTTGCAAAACTAATACAATTATGTAAAGTTTAAAAATAAAATAAAATTTAAAAAAAAAGTAAAATTGGACATTAAATGTTATATTGTTGTTTTTTAAATGTTGACTTACTTATGATTGTGTAAGAGGAGAGCTTGGTAAATATCAGGCTAATAATTGTTGTATTGAGCAAGGACTTTTTCCTTACCATACTGTTAAAACTATTATGTGACATTGTTAATGTTAGGTTATTTCACTTCATACATGGGTAGATTGAGGTGCAAGAATATTTGTATTTATTTAGCATGAATTGTTGAGGTGTATATTAATGTGTCTCATTATATGAAAAATAGGCATCTTGGTATAATACAGAATTTGAGTCCAGAACAGATTGTCTTTTCTAAGTATATATATGTAGCTTTTAGACTTTGTCAGTCTTTGTCAGTCACTCTTCAATTTCTCACAGAACCTTTGACAAAGCTAATGATTGTGGATTTGTATCTAAAGTTGGATTTTTAGCCAGGAAAATGAGAGAGGGCCAAGAGGAAGATCCTAGACTGAGGTCCTTTGATATATAACCATCTATTTTTTTTAATTGTAGGATAATTGCTTTACAATGTTGCATTGGTTTCTGCCATACAACAGCATGAATCAGCCATAAGTATATATTTATCCCCTCCGTTTTGTGTCCCTCCCACCCACCACCTCATCCCACCTGTCTGTATCATCACAGAGTGCGGGACTGAGCTCCTTGTGTTATATAGCAGCTTCTCACTAGCTCTGTTACACATAGTGATATGTATATGTCACTGCTATTCTCTTGATTTGTCCCACCCTCTCCTTCCCCCACTGTATCCACAAGACCATCTTCTATGTTTGCATCACTGTTTCTGCCCTGCACGTAGGTTCATCGGTGCCATTTTTCTAGAGTTCATATATATGCATTAACATATGATATTTCTTTTTCTCTTTGACTTACTTCACTCTGTATAACAGGCTCTAGGTTTATCTACCTCATTTCAAATGACTCAAATTCATTCCTTTTTATGGCTGAGTAATATGCCATTGTGTATATGTACCTCAACTTCTTTATCCATTCATCTGTCAATGGGCATTCAGGTTACTTCCATGTCCTGGTGATTGTAAATAGTGCTGCAATGAACATTGGGGTACATGTGCCTTTTTCAATTATTATTTTCTCAGAATATGTGCTCAGTAGTGGGATTGCTGTCTTGTATGATAGTTTTATTCCCCCCCCCCTTTTTTTTTTTTAAAGATTTTCCATACTGTTCTCCATGGTGGTTCTATCAATTTACATTCCCACCAACAGTGCAAGAAAGTTCCCTTTTCTCCATATCCTCTGTAGCATTTATAATTTGTAGATTTTTTTTATGATGGCCAGTGTGACTGGTGTGAGGTGATATACTTCATTGCAGTTTTGATATTAACCATCTTTTGAAGTTGAGAATTTCTCATAGTAAAATTTTCCCTCATCATGTCACTGTGGAAGTGAAAGTTGCTCAGTCATGTCCGACTCCTTCCAAGTCCAGGACTATAGACTCCATGGAATTCTCTAGGCCATAATACTGGAGTGGGTAGCCTATCCCTTCTCCAGCAGATCTTCCCAACTCAGGGATTGAACCCAGGTCTCCTGCTTTGCAGGCAGATTCTTTACCAGCTGAACCACAAAGGAAGCCCAAGAATACTGGAATGGGTAGCCTATCTCTTCTCCAGCGGATCTTCCCAACCCAGGAATCGAACCGGGGTCTCCTGATTTGCAGGTGGATTCTTTACCTACTGAGCTATCAGGGAAGTCACTATAGTAATTTGAAATAGTTTTTCTTGATTATACAAGAAACACATTTTATATAGAGGGAAGGAACTAATATCCCTATCTCATTTTCCATAGATAATATGTATTTAGTTCAGTTCAATCACTCAGTCGTGTCCGACTCTTTGCAACCCCATGAATCGCAGCACGCCAGGCCTCCCTGTCCATGACCAACTTCCGGAGTTCACTCAGACTCACGTTCATCGAGTCAGTGATGCCATCCAGCCATCTCATCCTCTGTCGTCCCCTTCTCCTCCTGTCCCCAATCCCTCCCAGCATCAGAGTCTTTTCCAATGAGTCAACTCTTCACATGAGATGGCCAAAGTACTGGAGTTTCAGCTTCAGCATCATTCCCTCCAAAGAAATCCCAGGGCTGATTTCTTTCAGAATGGACTGGTTGGATCTCCTTGCAGTCCAAGGGACTCTCAAGAGTCTTCTGCAACACTACAGTTCAAAAGCATCAATTCTTCAGCGTTCAGCCTTCTTCACAGTCCAACTCTCACATCCATACATGACCACAGGAAAAACCACAGCCTTGACCAGACGGACCTTTGTTTGCAAAGTAATGTCTCTGCTTTTGAAAATGCTATCTAGGTTGGTCATAACTTTCCTTCCAAGGAGTAAGTGTCTTTTAATTTCATGGCTGCAGTCACCATCTGCAGTGATTTTGGAGCCCAAAAATAAAGTCTGACACTCTTTCCACTGTTTCCCCATCTATTTCCCATGAAGTGATGGGACCAGATGCCATGATCTTCATTTTCTGAATGTTGAGCTTTAAGCCAGCTTTTTCACTCTCCACTTTCACTTTCATCAAGAGGCTTTTGAGTTCCTCTTCACTTTCTGCCATAAGGGTGGTGTCATCTGCATATCTGAGGTTATTGATATTTCTCCTGGCAATCTTGATTCCAGCTTGTGTTTCTTCCAGTCCAGCGTTTCGCATGATGTACTCTGCATATAAGTTAAATAAGCAGGGTGATAAGTAATAATAAGGGTAAAATAAAAATGCCCCTTATAAATAAAATAGTTTTGGTCATTATTTAAGATATCCTCCTTTAACTTCCACTTTTTATTGAAGTTACCTAAGTCTGAATGGGTGAAAAGATAGTAAGATGAGATGATGGATAAGTAAGTAGGGGCTGGAATGATACTTCATGAGAAGATTCAGAGGGGAAAGAATGTCTTTCAGATTAATGAAGCACAGACCAAACAGAAAAACAAACATTTGACCCTCATGAGCATGTCTGTAGAAATGTACGGTTATATATGTGTGTGTTCAGTCGCTTAGTCGTGTCCGACTCTTTGTGATCCCATGGACTGCAGCCTACCAGGCTCCTCTGTCTATGGGATTCTCCAGGCAAGAATACTGGCGTGGGTTGCCATGCCCTCCTCCAGAGGATCTTCCCAGCCCAGGAATTGAACCCACATCTCTTTTGTCTCCTCTATTGCAGGTGCATTCTTTACCGCTGAGCCAACAGGGAAGGCCCCGTGGTTATATGTACAGTATTGTTAACCATGTTATGTATTATTTATATGTATCATTTTTAATTAAAAATTATTTTGATTCTGGTTGCTTTTTAGTTATATTTCTGCATTCAAATGAAAAAAAGTGTCTTCACAATAGTGAGAGTGAAAGTTGCTCAGTTGTGTCCGACTCTTTGCAACCCCATGGACTATACAGTTTGTGGAATTCTCTAGGCCAGAACACTGGAGTGGGTAGCCTTTCCCTTTTCCAGGGTGTCTTCCCAAACCAGGGATCGAACCCAGGTCTCTCGCATTGCTGGCAGATTCTATTACCAGTTGAGCCACAAGGGAAGCCCAAGAATACTTGAGTGGGTAGCCTATCCCTTCTCCAGCAGATCTTCCCAACCCAGGAATCGACCCAGGGTCTCCTGCATTGCAGGCAGATTCACAATAGAGGAATGCTAAATAGGCTGCCAACATTCTGTTTTTAAGTTCTTTGTTCTGAAAATTTAATCAGTAGGATCTCATCCTGGAACTTCCCAGGTGTGTTTTCCACTTTTCACAGATGTGATTGGAAGAGAAATCATTCCTATTTATCTGAATGAGAACGCTTTGATAAAATTCCTTTGATTCTAAGATAACTAGACGAAATGTGTTGCATAAATCATGTCAAGCAAACAGTTGTCACCTGGCACTAGAGCTTGATGAAGTTTTAGAATGTTGGCTTGTTGCCTGTAGTGTTCAGTTATGGTTCTATAGAAAGTCTGTTTGTACAGATGGAGTAGCTCTTGGTAATGCAAATGGTAGGGCCTGTGTGAGTTTATTGCAGAGACACCTATTCTGAGTTCCCAAGACACACTCATCAAGACTTTGTTTTAATGTCTCATTGCTCTCCCTTTGGCATACTTATAAGAAAATGAAATAGACCCTTATCTTGCTAAAACCCTTACTATTTACATAGTTCATTATCTACACAGTGCAGGAATGTTTTCAGTAAAGTTTCCAGAAGATAGTAAAATTTTGACTGTAAGATACTGCTTTTATTTGCAGCTATTAACTCTCTGTCCAACCTAGTCTTCCATTTCATCTTTTAACAAAAGTTTTATATCCGTCTTTACTTATTGGCAGTTTAGTCTGCCAGTTTTCCTAGCCTTTTTAACAGAATGATAAAGATCTACTCAGCATGTGCAGAAAAGGGATGATGAACCCATGCTCTTCAATTCTAGAATAAACTATATCTACAGAGGTTTGCACTTCACAGTGGGCCAAACTTTCTTCCTAAAAATATATTGTATTTTGCCATTTCCAGACTTTAAAATTTCTGTCATTTGTAGGAACTCTAAGTTGTTTATTTTTTCTTTATGTCTTTGGCTGTCATCAGTTCAGTTCAGTTCAGTTGCTCAGTTGTGTCCAACTCTTTGCGACCCCATGAATCGCAGCACACCAGACCTCCCTGTCCATCACCAACTCCTGGAGTTCACTCAAACTCACGTCCACTGAGTCGGTGATGCCATCCAGCCATCTCATCCTCTGTCGTCCCCTTTTCCTCATGCCCCGAATCCCTCCCAGCATCAGAGTCTTTTCCAATGAGTCAGCTCTTCGCATGAGGGGGCCAAAGTACTGGAGTTTCAGCTTCAGCATCATTCCTTCCAAAGAACACCCAGGACTGATCTCCTTTAGAATGGACTGGTTGGATCTCCTTGCAGTCCAAGGGACTCTTAAGAGTCTTCTCCAACACTACAGTTCAAAAGCATCAGTTCTTCGGCGCTCAGCCTTCTTCACAGTCCAACTCTCACATCCATACATGATCACAGGAAAAACCATAGCCTTGACTAGATGGACCTTTGCTTGCAAAGTAATGTCTCTGCTTTTCAATGTGCTATCTAGGTTGGTCATAACTTTTCTTCCAAGGAGTAAGCATCTTTTAATTTCATGGCTGCAGTCACCATCTGCAGTGATTTTGGAGCCCAAAAAAATAAAGTCTGACACTATTTCCACTGTTTCCCCATCTATTTCCCATGAAGTGATGGGACCGGATGCCATGATCTTCGTTTTCTGAATGTTGAGCTTTAAGCCAACTTTTTCACTCTCCTCTTTCACTTTCATCAAGAGGCTTTTTAGTTCCTCTTCACTTTCTGCCATAAAGAAAGTGAATCCTGCAATCTTGGTTCCAGCTTGTGCTTCTTCCAGCCCAGCATTTCTCATGATGTACTCTGCATATAAGTTAAATAAGCAGGGTGACAATATCCAGCCTTGATGTACTCCTTTTCCTATTTGGAACCAGTCTATTCCATGTCCAGTTCTAACTATTGCTTCCTGACCTGCATATAGGTTTCTCAAGAGGCAGGTCAGGTGGTCTGGTATTCCCATATACACTTTTAAAAAATTCCTTTCTTTTCATCTCCAAACTTCTCATTACATTGCCTCTCTCTGCTGTGCTTAGTTGCTCAGTTATTTCCAGCTCTGCGATCTCATGGATATACTGCAGCCCACCAGGCCCCTCTGTCCATGGGGATTCTCTAGGCAAGAATAACTGCAGTGGGTTGCTATGTCCTTCAGAGGATCTTCCCCACCCAGGGATCAAACCCAGGTCCTCCCAGATTGCAGGTGAATTCTCTACTTTCTGAGCCACCAGGGAAGCCCCTCCCTCTTTGTAGGGAATCATATTTTATCATATCATATTTTTGATCTGAATCCTTTTATTTGTATAAACTTATAGCTTTATTTTGTGTGCATATAAACACTCAATGTCAATTCAGTTCAGTTACTCAGTCGTGTCCGACTCTGTGACCCCATGGACTGCAGCACTCAAGGCTTCCCTGTCTATCACCAACTCCTTGAGCTTGCACAAACTTATATCCTTTGATTCAATGATGCCATCCAACCATCTTATCCTCAATCATCTCCTTCTCCTCCTGCTTTCAATCTCTCCCAGCATCAGGATCTTTTCCAATGAGTCAATTCTTTGCATCGATGTACATGTATTTTAATTTTGCATTGCTGATATTATGTTACAGACATTATTTAGTTTGCCCTCAGCACTAATACTAAAGACCATTCCATGTTACTGGGTATACACCTTGATTTGTTTTAACTGCTGCAGAGTGTTTTGTGGGGTTTCCATGGTGGCTCAGTTGGTAAAGTCTGCCTGCAGTGCAGGAGACTTGAGTTCAATCCCTGCATCGGTAAGATCCCCAGGAGAAGGAAATGGCAACCCACTCCAGTATTCTTGCCTCGGAAATCCCATGGACAGAGGAGACTGGTAGACTACAGTCCGTGGAGTCACAAGAGTTGGACAAGACTTAGCAACTAAACCTACCTACCTGTATTCTGTAGAGAGAATTTGCTTCTTTGTATTTGTTCTGTGCATTGGACACCTAAATCACAAGGCCTTATAATAACTGGCTTTATATTTTCAGGCAGTCTCTTGCACTCCAAGCAACTTAAAGCCCAGCTACTTGACGTTAACCACTCTTGATTGAAAACAAGGCACTTTTTGTATCACCCTACCTTTGGACATACTTTTAGTCTTTTACTGACTATTTCTTCACCTCAGGACTCAATTCATTTATCATTTCCTTGATGAAGACTTCAGCAACTGTTTCATCCTTGAGCTAGTCACTTTGTAGCGTGCTCACATAGCACTTTTATCTTGGCATGTTTGGGCCTGTATTTCTTCCCCAATGTCCTGTTTTTTTCCCTCTGGATTCCTTGAGGGCAGGGATAAGCTCTTACGTCTCTTTGTATCCTTTGCTCTAGTTGGGTGAATTACATATATTTGGCAAGCAATAAAATCTTGATTGAAAAAAAAAAAAAAAAAAAATAAAATCTTGATTGAATGCATAGAATGTCTATAGTGAAGTACTGGCAATGTAAGCATAAGTGATCCTCATACATAAGATGGGGTTGAAACAGAAATGCAGAAGTGGTATAAAAGAGAAGAACATACAAGAGGCTGAATCCCAAACTCTTTTGAAACTCATAAAGGGGCTAAGGACCACAACCTGTGTTCAGATCGTGAAGGAAAACAAGAAAAAGGATAAAATATTGCTTGGGTCAGATTGTGTGATAATACCAGATATTGGAATTTAAGGCAGAGCTATGGATCTTCTAGGTTGGTCTCAACGTCTCTATAAAAAAAAAAAAAAAGATATTCAGATTCAGTAAAGGAGACTAATGATGGTAGCAAGAGAGTTAAAATTTCCAGAAGGTGAAGCAGTGATAAGAAGGTACTCAATGCTCTCAACTAGTAAATGTCCTGAAATTAAATGACTTGGAGAAATGAGTGGTTTTTGAGCAATTTATGGTCAGTAGTAGAGGTCCCCAAAGACTTAAGATCCTGCAAATACTGCTTTTTAAAATTTATTTATTTTTTTAAAAAGGGTAAAAATAGAATTCTGAAACTCTGAGATTAGTGGGTTTCATGCCTGTCTTTGGGACAATTTTTTAATAGATCATTAAATAAATGATTTGTGAAGACTTAACTAGAAAAGAAACAGTCCTCTGGAAACCACATATGTTCAGTTGGAATATATCATATTAAACTCATGTAATTCTTTTTCCTGTGTAGGTGGAGTAAGTTGATTTGGCAAGGCCTTGGACAGAGTATCTTACAATATGTTTATGAAATAGATGGTCAAATTAGGTGCTGTTTTGAGAGGCCAGGTAGATTGATCGATGTTTGAAAAAAGGTGATGAATGGATTGCTGTCAGCTTGGAGAGAGGTATTTCTAGAGATGTGACTTGGCTCTTTCTTTCACTCTATCCTGTTAATCAATTTTATCTCTAGCTTGGATGAAACAGGCCCAACATATTTGCATATCACATAAAGCTGGAGCTAAAGCCAATAGTTTGGATAAGGGAATCAGGATTGAAAAAAGGCTTAGTTGTTTGAAATGATTGGCTGAAATTAAAATGGCCTACAATAGTGATTAATGTAGAATTCTGCATATAGGTTTGTCAAATTATCACACTGGTAAGAATCAGATATGTTTTAAGAGCAGTTCATCTGAAGAAGACCTGGAAATGTGATACAACTGTCACCGCTGTGTCTCAGGTATAGATTGTTTTAATAGAAGTGCAGTGTTTGGAACATAAAAGTTGCAGAATCCCTGGACTGGTTAGAAAATACCATTGTGTTCCTTTATAGCTTCCAGGTTTTAAGAAGTGTCTGAGAATTTTGTCATAAAAAGATTATTTTAAAGAATCAGAGTGGTTTCCTTAGTAAAACTTTTGTGCATGTATGTGCAGAATGAGGGATCATCAGAATAATAGTTGTTTTCAAATATATAAAGACTGAAAGAGGAATTATCCTAATTCCATATTTGTTCAACTTTTAAAAGGAAGTATTGAGTTCCTATTCTAGGGCTGGAAATTGTGCTGGGCATTGGGAATATAATAGTGACTAAAAACGGGAAAATAACTTCATCTTTACCCTTTGTGGCACTGACAGTCTGGTGGAAAAGTCAGACATTAAGCAAATAATTATATGAGTACATGTAATTGCAGCTATGCTAACTACAGGAAGTAAAGGTACCTGGCATCCTGGGAGTGTATAATAGGAGCATTTGATTTGATTAGTAAGGGAAGGCTTGCTTGAGAAAGTGACATGAGGTAAGAGAGTATACTACATGTTGCTGCTGCTGCTGCTAAGTTGCTTCAGTCGTGTCCGACTCTGTGCAACCCCATAGACAGCAGCCCACCAGGCTCCCCTGTCCCTGGGATTCTCCAGGCAAGAATACTGGAATGGGTTGCCATTTCCTTCTCCAATGCATGAAAGTGAAAATGAAAGTGAAGTCACTCAGTCGTGTCCTACTCTTAGTGACCCCATGGACTGCAGCCTACCAGGCTCCTCCGTCCATGGGATTTTCCAGGCAAAAGTACTGGAGTGGGGTGCCATTGCCTTCTCTGATACTATATGTTAGCTTGGTGGAAAGGGGAGCAGAGAGGGACCTAATGTGAGTGAGCGTGCTGATTATAAAGGATGGAAAGCCTGTCTGGTGCACAGAAATTATGTTTCAAACCTGAAAAGGAAATAGTGGTCAGGCCATTCAGACCTTGAAGACCTTACCAAAAAGTTTATTCTGTGTCTGGAAACACTGAAAAGCATTTGCTGGTCTTACCTTAAAGAGTGATTTAAATTTGGGAAGATGTCTATGGCTACAGACTGGTGTGAGGTCAGAAAGGTTGTGGTAAACCACCTGGGAAGGACTGCACGGGGTGGATGGGGGGCATCATGCTGCACTAAAGGCGGCGGTCAGTGAAAGGGGACCTGAGCTGTGGGGAGAGTGGGGAGAGCAGTGTGTGTGCAGCCAGAGGACTTGGGTGTGAATCCCACTTCTGCCAATTACTAGCTTGGTGCCCTTGTGCAAATCACATTCCCTGTATCCCTGACTGAATGAACTGCACAACATTTGCTCACAGGTTTTGTCAGGATTACCATATATGTTTTAACATCCGTGTCAGTGACTTACAAACTTTGAAGTGTTACATAACATGGAAGAATTGAGAAAAAAATCAGTCAACAGTGGTCATTATTGTATTGGCTGGTGGAGGAACGGAATGAATGTTCTTAAATGTTTCCTAACCTAACCGTTTGAAATAGATGATTCTTTAAGATTTTTATCATTGTACTTTCAAATTTCCACTGAAAATTCACTGACAGGCACAGTGTAAAAATTTATAGGTACTCAATGTCTTTTGACTTTCTAGTTAACAGTCAAGTTGCTTCAAGTGGTTTTGAGTCAGAGATACAGAGATACATGAGTTTTTCTTATGTGTAATCTCAAAAGCAAGAAGGGGTTTTAAGGAGTCTCGTAGCAAAACTCTAAAACAAAAATCAGGAAGTATAAAAAAATTCCTCAAATAGTATCTTTTGGTAAGGTCTACTTTCATATCTTAAGTTGCATGCAAGTGTGTAGAGATACACACTTCTACTAAAGTGTCCCTTGTATTTGTATGTAGATGTGTGTGAATCCCCACAAACACAAAAGGTCCTGTAAGTGGAAATATTACCTATAGTTTTTTTTTTTTTCTGAAAAATTTCACAATATAATGTTGATAGTTTACCATGAAGAAATTAAGAAAAGAGAATAGTTTCTAATGTTTATCCATGTATTGACTGTTCGTAGTGCTCTTTACTCCTTCCTGTATTTCCAAGTTTTGTTTTGATATTATCATCATTCATAAAGGACTTTATCATTTTTTATAGCTCGTGCATGCTTCCTTAGCTTTCATTTCTCTGAAGGTGTTCTCACCCCCATTTCAAAAGATACTTTCAATGAATATTACAGAATTGACAGCTTTAATTTTTCAGCACTTTATTTTATTTTTTTTTTTATTTGATAAATTTAACGTCTTTTATTGCCATACCTCATTTTACTGTGCTTTGCTTTAGTGAACTTTATAGATACATGTTTTTTTTTTTTTTCCTTGTTAATTTTCTGTTTAGTTGATCTATCCATAAGTGTGAGTGGGGTATTAAAGTCTCCCACTATTATTGTGTTATTGTTAATTTCTCCTTTCATACTTGTTAGGATTTGTCTTACATACTCATGCGGTGCCCATGTTGGGTGGATATATATTTATAATTGTTATATCTTCTTCTTGGATTGATCCTTTGATCATTATGTAGTGACCTTCTTTGTCTCTTTTCACAGCCTTTGTTTTAAAGTCTAATTTATCTGATACCAGTATTGTAACTCCTGCTTTCTTTTTTTGGTCCCAATTTGCATGGAAAATCTTTTTCCAGCCCTTCACTTTCAGTCTGTATGTGTCCCCTGTTTTGAGGTGGGTCTCTTGTAGACAACATATGTAGGGTCTTGTTTTTGTATCCATTCAGCCAGTCTTTGTCTTTTTGTTTGGGGCATTCAACCCATTTACATTTAAGGTATACCTATAGTTTTTGAAGTGCTTTAATTTAAAACCTGTGGTAAAATAGGTATCAGTGTAAAATATATTGTTTAATTCCTTTTTTGAGAAAGGATGAGAATGGTATTTCTCATAACTCATAGGAAAGAAGATGCATTGGTTATGTATTATTTATTTACATATTTATACATTCAAAATTCATTCAACAAATATTCATTGATCATATAAAATGTTTATGTGTGTTGCTCTAACTTGATTTTTATTAAAATTATTTATATATGTTACCACTAGTCTCAGAAAACTTTGTCTATGTGTGACATACCCCTTTGCAAGTAAACTAAAACAAAGGGCCAGAATACAAATATAACCTAAAATTTTAAACTTAGCAGTTCTCTGGTAGAATCCCAAAGACAGCTTCAACCATAGCATTTGCACATTTAATCAAATTTTCTGTTATTGTCATTGATTATTTTGTTGCTTTTATGGTTCAAAAGAATTATTCAACTTTAAGTATGTTACTTATAGTGTGTGAGTCTTTCATGTTTCTTAAGATTGGAGACTTTTCTGTGCAGAGAAGGAAATACTGTTCATTCTAGTTCTTTAATGCTTTTTCTTTAGGAAGCTAGAAGTAATAATTGCTGAAAACCAGTTGCATTTTAAAGGTATTAAAACTTGGAAGTTGCTTCTGGATGCATAGCCAAGTAGTAAAACAAGTTTGAGTGAGAAATCAAATCTTCCCACAGGCTTCCATTTATACTTATAATGGCTGTAATAGATGGACCAAGCATGGCTAAGGATTTTACATGTACTTGTATTTAATCTTTCCAACAAACTTATGAAATGTGGGTATTGTTATTCCAGTTTTACAGATGAGGACGCTGGGGTTTAGTGTGGTTAAATAACTAGTATACAGGCAAATCTAGATTCAAGTCACTTTTGATTCCAAGACTGCTATGCCAGTTGAGACAGCTGATTTGGTACAAAAGAAGTTGTTTGAAATAATTTTAGATTTCTCTGGAGCTGTGCTTCTTGCTTTTTGCTATGATACTGCATTAAAAGGAGATAACAGACAGCAGGTATGAAGGTAGAAGTAAGAAAATTATAGTAATCCCTGAGTAGTAATGAATTTCTTATTGCTTCTGTAATAACTGTTTCTTTCTTTCTTTTTGAAATTAGGAAAGTATGATAACACATTTGCGGGAGACTTAAAAAATACAGAACAAAGTTACATATAGTTCTACTATATATATTACAATTTTTTAAAGTGAATAAATTAAGATTTTTATTTGGAATTGCAATATCAAATTCTCAAAGATTAATAGAATGAATAGACAGAAAAGTAGAAGGCCTGAAACGCACTATGAACCAATTCAACATAATGAAGATTTATACAGTTTTCAGCTAATGTGTACACATAGTAAAAAATAATTCAGGTAGCCCAAGAGTGTATACAGTTGAATTATGTTTGCCTCCCACGCCTGTGTCCACTAGAGTCAACTGTTCTATCTGATTTCTGGTTATTCTTCAACAGATAGAATTAACATGGATTTTTTTTTTTAATTAAGAATGACATTTGAGCATCAAAGAAACAAACTGGAAACACCCAGGTCTGGAAAACTGGTTAACACCCAAATGGGCCAAACTAGGGATAGATGCCAATGAGATCCATTGATGAGAATGCAGACAGGCCATCCCGTTAGCCTCCATCCCATAGGAAAGTCCTCCAGGTAGGCTTGCTCCATTTTATAGATGAGGAGATTGGTTATTTCTGTCAAGTGCATAGTTCCATATAGAGCCAAACTCAGATGCAGGTCTGTGACTCTCACCTTTCCATTCTACTGCAGTGCAAGTTACCTCTGGATGTGAGAGTGTTGTGAAGAATTGTACAATTGAAGTGGTCTAAAATTGACTAGAGTTTCTGCAGGTAAGCTAGATAGCAAACTTTAGACAGCAAAAGGCAGTGGAAGATCTTTCTTTTTTAACTTTTAAAATACATTTTTAATATTACAATAGATTTAGATTTACAGAAAGCTTATGAAGGTAGCACATAGAATTCTCATGTATCCTGCACATATTTTCCTCTTATTAACAGATTTTCCCACTCTAAAGTCGCTCTTTAACCCCCTCTTTCCACACTATACTATTTGAAAGGCGGTTACTCTATGGAGCCCACACTTAAGGAGTCAGGAGTTATGTTGCACCTCTTTGAGTGGGAAGTAGCTTTGTGAATTATTTAAAATACTTCTGAACAAGATATATGTTTCTTCTCCCTATCTGTTTATTTATTTAGCCAATCATTTATTTATGTAAAGTATGGATTCAGTGATATTTATTTTATACTTTAGGTTAAAATCCAATATTGTTTTATTGCTCAAAGTATTCTAGCTTTGGTCATTGGCGGCTGTTTAACTGTTCTGTGTTAACTCCTATGTTTCTTTGGCATACCCTCATCATTGTGTTTTGTTTCATTTTTTTTTCTTTTTTGAGGCTTTCCTTTCTCCTCAGGATGCATCAGACTTACCTTTACATTTTCTGCTTTACTCCTAGAATCAGTCACTTCTCTGAGGGGCCCTGGTTTCTTTTACTGGAAAATGGTATTAGAAACTGTGATTTTGATGACAGATAGCAGCTCTTTTAAAACTAAATGTTGAGTTGAAAAGAAAGTTATAGCCCTTGTCCCTTAAAGTGCTGAATTAGGTCATTGCAGTAATATATTTGTTAATATTGTTAGAATATAAAACTTGCCTGAGTGAATTGAATAGGATGATCATAAGAGTTTTTAAGGTAAAATTCTAAGAAATATTATTTTATTATTCTTTTCTGTTACTTAAAAAAATAAAAGAAAACCTGTCCTTGATGGCACTTTATTTGACTTAATTTGTCCTTGACCAGAACCTGAGGCAAAACTTCAAAACCTGGTAATTTGAAACAGGTTGGGATTAATGCTAGGATTTGAGAAGACTTTATGCTCCATTAGGAAAATTACCAAGCATGGAGTCTATGAAAGACATATAATTAATATTTATCTAAAGAATAATGTGTCACTAAGCATTTTAAATTTGTGTAAGAATGAATGAGAAACTATTAACAAAAAGCCAAAAAAAAAAAAAAAAAAGTAGAAAGGAGAAGGAAAAATGACCACTGAGCATGGTTACAGTATCTAAACAGTGTGTCCTTACTGATTTATAGGAATATTCCCTATTAAAGATCTGGCCTTTCTAATGCTAGAATTGAGATTTCTCTTAATCTGAGATATTTGTTGATAGATCAGACAACCCTTTCGGTGGGGGCATTAAGGGATTTGCATATATGTATTTGCAGTCTTAGTAGTACTGATGAACATTTCTTAAAAGTTTATTTCTCAATTTTATTTTTTGCCCTGCCTTGTAAGGCAAGTATTCCCTTTTGCTCTTCAGCATCTACCATTTCAGTAAACAAGTTGAATTTTTACACCTCATCTAGCAACCAGGTCAGAAGTATCCCAGGATCTGATAGGTGAATGTGTATAGTGTATGTTTGTTTAAAAAAAAAGAAGCAGCAGCAATTTTGTAAGAATTAACCAGATGCTTTTTCCTGGGCTACAGTCATTACTATCCTAAACTGTTATATTATAATTTGCTGTTTTTTAGTTTAACTGTGAAGAGTAGTCTTTTGAATCAATGTAAATAGAAAAGTATTGAATTAAACTGATGAGGCGCGATTGCAGTTAGTAAAAAGTACAGCATTAATGAGGAAAAGAACCAGGCAGGTAAGAACTGAAAGTTAAATGAAGCACCCTCTAATGAATAAGCAAACGTGACTCAGTGCCCAGAAAAATGGAGTGAGACAGAGATGCCCAGAGAACCCTACCATGAAAATAGCTGGCAAACCTCAAGAGGGATGGAGCTGAGTTTAGACATTAGGAAATTAAAACAAAAAGGTACTGACAGAAGTGCTTAAGATTATGCTTGAAGAGCCTGGAAATGCTGATCTGGGACTCACTGGAGGAAAACATAAATGCATTAAATGTGCACATTTGCTTGATGTAGTATGCCATTTAATTCTTACATCAGCTGTTTCATTTATTATGTCATTTTATTCTTTCATCAGCTCTTTAAGGCAGTGTATTATTACCTACAGTATTACAGATGAAAGAAATGAGGCACAGAGGGGCTTGAGAATATGCTACCAACCTCACAGCAACTAATCAGGTAAACCCTGATCAGGGTTTAAAATTTTGAATTTTGAATTCCAAAGCAGTTTGGAGATCAAGGTAGAGAGAAAAACCCAATTCAGTTTAGCATACACACAGACACTTAGGACCAGGACAACCCCAGGATGATTTTGGAGTCTATGGGTTGAAATGACTAAGAGAAAGGAGTTTAAAATGGTGGCTGTTGGGTTGAGGTAGTTTAGAGCAGTTGAAAAATGAAGACTGGGATAGCCTGCTGTATTCAGAGGGCCTTGGAATGGACTGAGGACTGGAGATAGCTGATGGAGCAAGTGGACTTGGTGATTGACTGAAAGGTGGAGATGGGGTTATTGTTGGTCCATTTAATTATCATTTCACATTCATTTTGATCTTATCAGGATTCTTATAGACTAAAGAGACTAATTTGTGACTCTCCTCTTGAGGGGAAGATATATTTTAGGGGTTATTCTTGAGTCCGGAAAACTGGTTGTTGGTATTATTAGTCTATTTGTGAATGGGAAAGGAGAATAAGGAAAACCACTGTGAGCTGTAAGAATGTAATATATTTTAAATGGTATGTTTATGTTTACAGAGTAAATCTCAAGAGCAAATTAATTACAGGTCTGTAGTTCTTGAAGTTAAGTAGGCTAAGTAGGGGAAAAGCATGATTTAATCTTGCTTTATTGCTGGCCAAATCTCTAGGCTGGTCATTTTTTCCTTTTAATAAAAATCCTTGTGGTTCCTTGTCTTCCCATTAGCTCATAGTTGAGAGCTCTGGTAAGTTGTCTGTGAGACGGAGTGTATTAGGCTTGCTTGATTAAAATTGTTCATGAGAGATCAAGCAGACAAGGGACTTTTAGCATAATTAAAAAAGCACTGCTAGCCTTTAAAGACGAGATTTCAGAGATTTCTGAACTTAAATCCACCTGTAGGGAAGTGTGTTTATGTAATTAGATTCCAGTTCTCTCATGAACCCTTCTTACTTAATTCATACATGGTGTCCTTTCCTTTTATGGAATATCATATTTTCATGCAGGAGTTGAGAAATGCTGAGGAAAGCCAGAACTTGAATGTGCTGAAACATTTCCCTTGAAAGATCATAATGTGATAAGTTAAACAATCAGTTACCTGCTTATGTTAACCTGTTTGTTTATAAAAAGAAACTCAGGAACAAAGTTGAAGATAGTAAAGAGAAAAATCAAAGCGAATTGCATATCCTGCTTTCGCTGCCTAATCTGAGAAAATTTATATCAGCGTTTGAAAAATAGTCTCCTTTTATTTAATGGATATCTTAGCCCAAAGTATTTTTTTTTTGTCTTTTCATTTTACAGCCCAAATTTTTCAGTGCTGCACTCTGAAATCATTCAGTTATTATCCCCATTTTACTATCATGTTTCAGGGGGAAAAAAAAAGATGATTATAGTTAATGTGGTTTAAAATGGCATCTTTTGTCTAAAAGCAAAGTTGACTGCTATATACTTTTAGAGCACTTTATTGAGCACTTCAGTTTTCCTTTGTGTGTTTTTTAAGATACCTTTTAGTTTTTCAGAAAGCATAAATCAAAATGTTACTGCTATAGTGAGGCAGTGTTTTAGAAGAAAATTGCCAAGGTGTGAATTTTTTTTTAACCTACCTACCTGTATAAGGCATTTATTTCATGGACTAAGGATTACTGAACATGTGAACATTTCTTTAGGGAAGTCATTTTCCTTGGCTAATAAGTAATGTTTTGTTTTCACCTGGAAAATTGCTTTAGAACATTTCTCTTGTAATTAAAATAATTTTTCCATTAGCTGAGAGTGGTGCTCAAAGCTTCTTGACTTTTTTTTCTCTAAGTTCCATCTTATTTTGCATTTTTTAAAAGAATTAAGTCTAGGCTGATTGTAACATAACACAACAGGATCTAAGCTATTTCCATGTCATCCCAGTGCAAGTGGATAATATAATAAAAGAAGCTCCCCAAAGTGTAGCATAAATTATCCCAGTTATATATTAAGACTGATTTTAGGAACTTAGTCAAAGATACATTGGCTAGCATAAAAATAATTTAAATTCATAAAGAACTGAGAAAGCTTGGAATTGAATTTTTAAATGGTTGGAGGTTTTTTTTTTTTTGATGTCCATATCAATCTGTAGGAAGAGAGCTCTAAACAAGGTTGTATCTTGAAATGGTATAATCTGAATAGTTTTGTTTGTGGGAGGAGGTCACAGAAAGGTTATTCCTCTGGCTTTTTTCTTGACAAGTAATCAGTACTTCACAGATCCCCAGGTTTCCAATTATTTTGTATAGTCTTGAGAATTAATTTTTGCATCAAATTATACTTCCTTAGATTTGATTGAATAAACTGTTTTGATAGGACTGTACAAATAGGCTAGATAATAATAGTTGCTTCAATTAATACATACTTTAGGATGAAATCATAAAGAATTAACAAGGTGCAGTGTGTGTTATAATAGTGGCAACTAGTATATCTCTGTCATAGGCAGTATAATTTCTTTTGTGTATCACAAAAAGGAAAACTCTTACGTTTTCCTTATTCTTGTTTAATTTAAGATGCTAGTTAGTATAGCCATTTAATTGTTTATTCATCCACCTGTCCACCATCCATTCATTTAGTCAATGAACATTTATTGAACCTTTCTCATATATGGGGAATTGGACTTGGGTACTGGTGATTCAGAGATGAATAACTGCTCTTGAGATTATTTTTTTCAAGAAACAAATTCACAAGTAATTAGTATGAATAGAGTGCTGTACATGGAAAAAAAGATACATCTAATTGTTGCTGAAATGTCAATGAAGACATCAAAGGGGAGGCAATATTTAAAGTGAGTCTGGAAAGATAAAAAGTTCCTTCAGTTCAGTTCAGTCGCTCAGTCGTGTCCGACTCTTTGTGACCCCGTGAATTGCAGCATGTCAGGCCTCCCTGTCCATCACCAACTCCCGGAGTCTACCCAAACCCATGTCCATCAAGTCGGTGATGCCATCCAGCCATCTCATCCTCTGTCGTCCCCTTCTCCTCCTGACCCCAATCCCTCCCAGCATCAGAGTCTTTTCCAATGAGTCAACTCTTCACATGAGGTGGCCAAAGTATTGGAGTTTCAGCTTTAGCATCATTTAGCAACACCCAGGACTGATCTCCTTTAGAATGGACTGGTTGGATCTCCTTGCAGTCCAAGGGACTCTCAAGAGTCTTCTCCAACACCACAGTTCAAAGGCATCAATTCTTCGGTGCTCAGCTTTCTTCCTAGTCCAACTCTCACATCCGTATATGACCACTGGAAAAACCATAGACTAGACGGACCATTGTTGGCAAAGTAATGTCTCCGCTTTTGAATATGCTATCTAGGTTGGTCATAACTTTCCTTCCAAGGAGTAAGCGTCTTTTAATTTCACGGCTGCATTCACCATCTGCAGAGATTTGGAGCCCCCCAAAATAAAGTCTGACACTGTTTCCACTGTTTCCCCATCTATTTCCCATGAAGTGATGGGACCGGATGCCATGATCTTCATTTTCTGAATGTTGAGCTTTAAGCCAACTTTTTCACTCTCCTCTTTCACTTGCATCAAGAGGCTTTTTAGTTCCTCTTCGCTTTCTGCCTTAAGGGTGGTGTCATCTGCATATCTGAGGTTATTGATATTTCTCCCGGCAATCTTGATTCCAGCTTGTGCTTCTTCCAGCCCAGCGTTTCTTATGATGTACTCTGCATAGAAGTTAAATAAGCAGGGTGACAATATACAGCCTTGACAAACTCATTTTCTTATTTGGAACCAGTCTGTTGTTCCATGTCCAGTTCTAACTGTTATTTCCTGACCTGCATATAGGTTTCTCAAGGTCAGGTGGTCTGGTATTCCCATCTCTTTCAGAATTCTCCACAGTTTATTGTGATCCACACAGTCAAAGGCTTTGGCATGGTCAATAAAACAGAAATAGATGTTTTTCTGGAACTCTCTTGCTTTTTTGATGATCCAGCGTATGTTGGCAATTTGCTCTCTGGTTCTTCTGCCTTTTCTAAAACCAGCTTGAACGTCTGGAAGTTCACAGTTCACATACTGCTGAAGCCTGGCTTGGAGAATTATGAGCATGACTTTACTAGCGTGTGAAATGAGTGCAATTGTGCGGTAATTTGAGCATTCTTTGGCATTGCCTTTCTTTGGGATTGGAATGAAAACGGACCTTTTCCAGTCCTGTGGCCACTGCTGAGTTTTCCAAATTTGCTGGCATATTGAGTGCAGCACTTTTACAGCATCATCTTTCAGGATTTGAAATAGCTCAACTGGAATTCCATCACCTCCACTAGCTTTGTTCGTAGTGATGCTTTCTAGGGCCCACCGGACTTCACATTCCAGAATGTCTGGCTCTAGGTGAGTGATCACACCATTGTGATTCTTTGGGTTGTGAAAATCTTTTTTGTACAGTTCTTCTGTGTATTCTTGCCACCTCTTCTTAATATCTTCTGCTTCTGTTAGGTCCATACCATTTCTGTCCTTTATCGAGCCCATCTTTGTATGAAATGTTCCTGTCGTATCTCTAATTTTCTTGAAGAGATCTCTATGGATGGAGGTTTGTGGCATTGTATAGGAGACAGGGATCAAGACCATCCCCATGGAAAAGAAATGCAAAAAACCAAAATGGCTGTCTGGCGAGGCCTTACAAATAGCTGTGAAAAGAAGAGAAGTGAAAAACGAAGGAGAAAAGGAAAGATATAAGCATCTGAATGCAGAGTTCCAAAGAATAGCAAGGAGAGATAAGAAAGCCTTCCTCAGAGATCAATGCAAAGAAGTAGAGGAAAATAACAGAATGGGAAGGACTAGAGATCTCTTCAAAAAGTTCTTCACCAGGCTGAAAATAAGAGGAAGGCCATGCTGAAAGGTGAGAACAGAAAGTACAGATGCATTGCATTTCTTAAGGAATTGCTAGTATCTATTTGGAATATACAGGAGAAATAATTGGAAGTGGTGTTGGAAAAGTAGGCAGGGATGTTTCTCATTCACCACATTGATGACTTTAGGCTCTACTTGTAGGGAGTTACAAGGCATTGAGGGAAATAAAGCTGGATAAGTAACATGAGATTATTTTGTACTTTTGAAAAATAAATTGGCTAGGATTATAGGAAATATTCGGATAGGGAAGAAAGAGATTTCATAGTAAGCATCAGATGGCCTAGTGAATTAGAAAGCAACCTTATATCATTGGGTTTTGGAGCCAGACAGACTTGACTTCAGATCCTAGATATGAAGAAGGTTCCCTTAACTTCTTTCAGCCTAAGATTCTTCATTTATAAAATGGAGATAATAGCTGTCTTGAAGTATGGTAAAGTTCAAGAGCTCAAAATTCTTTGCTTAAATTTGTAGGCTTATATACATATTCAATAAGTGGTAGCTGTTATTATTAGTTATTGTCCTGTAAGTACTTAGAATTACATGGTAAAAATTATAAGTGCTCCTTTCCCTCAAGAAATTTATAATAATTTAATATATGCTAAAACAAATGAGCAAGATAAATACATATTTTTTAAACTGTTTATTTTTGAAGTCTCCCTTATTGCTTTCCCTGTGTGGATAACTCAGTTGAAGATTGACAAATGGGTTCATTAACCTTGCTCATATATTCCCAAATACTTTAAATCATTCAAAATATTTGGTGTTGATGGGTTTATGGTCTGATAAATATGATTAAATAAATTTCTCCCCAAGTGGAAACTGTTCTGTTTTTATAATCAGTGCATTTAATGATCAAGAAATACTGTCTCCTATCTCAAGTGGGAATTTCTTCTAGGATCCCCCTAAACAGGTGATTAAATTTCTGCTTGAACTCCTTTGTGAGGGTCCTTTACCCTACAGAGAAGTCTATTCCACATTCAGCTCAAACTGGAATTGTAGGATATTTTTCTCATGTATTTTATGCAGCTTAGTTTTAATTTCTACTGCTTGGGTACTAGTTCTCTCCCCAAATCAAATAGACCAAATCTAATCAGTTTTCACTTGCTGTGCCATCTACTGTTTGTCAAAAGCCATCCTGTCTTTTTTCAGGCTTCTCATTTCCAGGTTTACTATATTTTCAGGTTTTCCAGGTTTTGTGGTTGTTGATTTGTTTAAGGAACAGGTTTGTTGACATATATTTGATATAAACTACACACATATGTTAAGTATACAACTTTGATATATGCACATATTTGTGAAACCATAACAGCAGTCAAAATAGTGGATATGCATTTACTCAATGGTTTCCTTGTGTCTTTTTATATTTCCTTTGTTACATCACTCCCTGTCCCACCAAGCCAGATCCCAGCCTTCCAACCCCTACAATCACTGCTCTGTTATTGTTGATATGGATTAGTTTACATTTCCTGAACTTTATGTAAATGAAATCATACAGTATGCATTCTTTTTTTGGTCTGGCTTCTTTCATTCAGCATAATTATTTTGAGATATATCCATATTGTTACAGATAATGATATTTTATTTCCTTTTATAGATGAGTAGTGTTTCATCATAAGGATATACCACAATTAGTTTGTTCATTCACCTGTTTATGGACAATTGGATTATGTCCTGTTATTAAATATTATGATTAAAGTAATTATGATCATTGATATAAGACTTTGTATGGACATAGGTTTTCTTTTGAAGAAAGGATGATACATACCTAGGAGTAGAAAAGTTGGTATACATGATAGGTATATGTTTAAATTTTTAGGAAAAATTCCAAACTCTTCAAACTAATGGTACCTTTTTATATTTCTACCAGCATAGTATGAGAGTTCTAGTTCCTCTGCATCCTTACCAACACATGGTATAATAGAGTTCATTCTACTGTACGTGTAGTTGTTTCTCCTTATGGTATTAATTTGCATCATCCTAAGGTTAATGGTTTTGAACATGTGCATATTTATCATCTTTATATCTTCACTGAAGTCTGTTCAACTCTTTCATCCATTAAAAAAAATCAAGTTGTTATTATTGAATTTTTTTGTTGTATAGTCACTCAGTCATGTCTGACTCTGCGACTCCATGGACTGCAGCACGCCAGGCTTCCCTGTCCTTCACTATCTCCCAGAGTTTGCCAAAACTCATGTCCATTGAGCCAAAGATGCCATCCAGTCATCTCATTCTCTCTCACCCACTTGTCCTCCTGCCCTCAGCCTTTCCCAGCATCAGGGTCTTTTCCAATGAGTCAGCTTTTTGCATCAGTTGGCCAAAGTATTGAAGCTTCAGCTTCAGCATCAATCCTTCAATGAATATTCAGAGTTGATTTCATTTAGTTTTGATTTCATTTAGTTCATTTGGTTTGATCTCCTTGCTGTCTAAGGGTATCTCAACAGTCTTCTCTAGCACCATGGTTGGAAAGCATCAATTCTTTGGTGCTCAGCTTTCATTATGGTCCATAATGAATTTTAAGAGTTCATTATACATTATTGATAAAAGTCTTGTACTGGACATATGATTTGCAGATATTTTCTCCTAGTCAGCTTGTCCTTTCATTCCCAAACACAGTGCCTTTCAAATAGCTGAAGATTTAATTTTGATAATATCTAATTTATCAATTTTATCTTTGATGGATTTTAGTGGTAGCATCTTTCTAAAAAAGTCTTTGAAAGAAAGAAAGCGAAGTCGCTCAGTCGTGTCCGACTCTTTGCAACCCCATGGACTGTAGCTTACCAGGCTCCTCTGTCCATGGGATTTTCCAGGCAAGTGTACTCGAGTGGGTTGCCATTTCCTTCTCCAGGGGATCTTCCCAACCCAGGGATTGAACCCAGGTCTCCTGTGTTGCAGGCAGACGCTTTACTGTCTGAGCCACTAGGGAAGTAAAAAAAAAGTCTACCTAACTCAAAATCTAAACTATTTCATCACATATTCTCTTTTATAAGTTTTATGGTTTTACTTTTGACATTTGTGTCTACAATCTACTTTCATAATAAAGTTTTTGGTTTAAAATAATTTTCAACTTGCAGAAAAGTTACAAAGGTAGTAAAGGAGTTTATTAATCACTCTTTCTCTTAATAACATCTTATGTAACATGGTAAATTTGTCAAAACTAAGTAATCAGTATTGGTACATTACTATTAACTACATTTCAGACTTTATTTAGATTTCACCTTTTTTTTTAAACTTTTCTATTCTAGAATTCAATCCAGGATTTTACATAGTGTTTAGGCCTCATAGCCCCTTAGTCACCTCTGATCCTTGACAGTTTTTTAGTCTTTCCTTGTTTGTTTTTAATGACTATGACAGTCTTCAGCAGTACTGGTCAGATTCTTTGTAGAATGTCCCTCAATTTGAGGTTGTTTGATGTTTCTCTTATTTCGACTGGGATAATTTTGGGGAGAAGTAAGGCGATGGCACCCCACTCCAGTACTCTTGCCTGGAAAATCCCATGGACGGAGGAGCCTGGTAGGCTGCAGCCCATGGGGTCATGAAGAGTCAGACACGACTAAGCGACTTTACTTTCACTTTTCACTTTCATGCATTGGAGAGGGAAATGGCAACCCACTCCAGTGTTCTTGCC
Organism: Bos mutus; assembly: GCF_027580195.1. Taxonomy (NCBI): domain Eukaryota; kingdom Metazoa; phylum Chordata; class Mammalia; order Artiodactyla; family Bovidae; genus Bos; species Bos mutus. The sequence continues at coordinate 71,177,370 of NC_091624.1, read as the reverse complement.
TGGAGAATCCCAGGGATGGGGGAGCCTGGTGGGCTGCCGTCTGTGGGGTCGCACAGGGTCGGACACGACTGAAGCAGCTTAGCAGCAGCAGCAGCAGCAGAGGTAGGTAGACACATGGTGTCAACACGTTTTATCACTGGTGCTCCTTAACCTTGATTACCCCACCAAGATGATATTTGACAGGTTTTTCCACTGTAAAGTTAATCTTTTTCTCACCCTTTCCATGCATTATTCTTTTGAAGCAAGTTACTAAGTATAGCCTTGCTCCAGGGAGGCAGAGGGTAGGGGGGTGAGGCAGGTTTGGGGGGAGGATTTATGCTTCCTGGAAATGAGTATCTACCTAAATTGTTTGAAATTATTTTGAAAGATCAGTACTATAAATGGTTTTATTTTCCTCTTTTCCCCGCTTATTTATTTATTCAATAATTTATTATACCAATATGAATTCATGTATATTAATTTTATACTTTTGGTTATAATAAAATACTGTGTTTTAATTTTGCTGCTCAGTTTGCCCCAGTTTTTGCCATTCCAACTCTTTGAGGTTGATTCCTGTATATCTTGGACTTAACTTTTCTTTTTTTTTTTCTGCCTTTCTTTCCCCTTTTCTCAGTACTTCTTTGTTTTCTGCCACTACAAGATGTTTATTTTCAGTGCCCCAGCCTTAGAATCAGCCAGTTCTCAAAGGAGCCCTAGATGCATTTGGGGGCTTATGTTATTTAGTAGAAACCAAGATGTGGGCATTAGATATGCTGGTTTCTGCTAGTGGGGTGTCACTGTGTCTCGGTTCCTTCAGCAAGCACAACCAGGAAATATATGTATGCATGCTAACCTATGGTATACACATCTAAAATTACTTTTGCATCTGACCATTTTTATCTATATTAGTCTAATTCTGAATTCATACTGATATTGTTGACTCTTCCGTAATGAATAATGTTTATTCATAAGGTGTCTCTCCATCAGAGAGAAGCATGATTCTCACCATGTTTATTTGTTCAACCACAGTATACATGTAAAGCAGTTTCAGAGTCATTAACCTGTACCCTGGAATCCATTTTGAGTTAGTTTTTGTATATGGTGTGAGATGGATGAGGGTTCACTTTTTAAAAACGTGAATATTCAACTGTTCCAAAAATATTTGTTTATAAGGCTATCCTTTCTTCACTAAATGCCTTTGCATCTTTGTTAAAAACTGATTTTCCATTTATATATTGGTCAGTTTTGGAACTCTCTGTTCCATTTGTTGGTTTGTCTTTCTTCATTCTAATAACTTAACTGTGTTGATTATTGTAGCTTCATAGTAAATCTTGAAATCAGGTAATGCTATTAGCCCTCTTTTTCAAAGTTGTTTGGCTATTCTATGTCATTGCATTTTTTTATGAATTTTAGGATAAGTTTGTCAGTTTCTACCAAAAAAGACTAGTGGGATTTGGATTTGAATTGCATTGAATCTTTTGATTAATTTGGAGAGAACTGACCTCTTAACAATATTGAGTCATATCTCTCATGACTATATAATACCTCTCCATTTATATCTTTAACGTCTTTCAAGAGGGTTTTGTAGTTGTCAACTTATAGTCTTAAACATCTTTTGTCAGATTTATTGCTAAGCATTTTATGTGTATTGATGCTACTGTAAATGGTATTGGCTTTTAATAGCAACTTCCAATGATTAGTTATTAGTAAATAGACATATGATTGATTTTTTTAATATTGTTTGTCATTCAACTTACTCCAGTTCTGGCCATTGGGAGCTCTGTTTGGTTGGGTTTTGTGTCCCTTGGACTTACATCTTTTTTTTTTTTTTCCTTTTTTTTCCCTTTTCCCAGCACTTTCTTTTTTATTGACACCACAAGATACCTAAGGCTCATCTTATATTTTCAATGTCCCATCCTTAGATTAGCAGTTCTTAAAGGAGCCTTAGTGTCACACTTGAAACCTTATAAAACTTACTAGTTCTTGTATCTGTTTTATAGATTCTGTCTGATTTTCTACATAGAAGATCATGTTGTTTGTGAATAAAGAACATTTTATATCTTCCTTTCTCGATGCCTTTTCATTTCTTTTTCTTGCTCAGTTGCAACAGAGAAGTGATGGGAGCAACTATTTCTAACTTGTTCCTGATCATAGAGAAAAGAAGCATTCAGTCTTTTCCCATTGAGTATGATGTTAACTGTAGGTTTGTCATAGATGCACTTTATCAAGCTAAAGAAATGTTCTTTTTTTATCTTGTTTGCTGAGGGTTTTATCAGAAGTGAATGTTGGATTTTATTGAGTACTTTTTTGGTACCTGTTTAGATGATCATAAGATTCTCTGTTTTTAGTTTCTTGACGTGGTGAATTACATTTAATTCACTGTCCGTTTCAGTTTTGAAACCCATAATTGACTCTACTTGGTTTTGATACATTATATTTTATGGATATTGTTGGATTCAGCTTTTTAGAATTTTTATATTTAATGGGGGAATATTGGTCTAATATGATCTCCTTTTAAAATATCTATGTCTGTTTTTGTTATCAAGAGCAATGCTGGTCTCATAGTATAAATTGGAAAGTATTCATTCCTCTGTAATTTGGGGGGAAATTTTTAGACTTATTTCTCCAGTGAAACTACCTGGGGATGGATTTTTCTTGTGGGAAGGTTTTTAACTACAAATTCAATTTCTGTATTAAAGGTTTACTTTCATTATCTATTTTCTGTGTAAACTTTGGTAATTTGTATTTTTCAAGGAACTGATTATTTTTTCTAAGCTGTCAACCTTACTGGTATAAAGTTATTATAATATTCCCATATGATCTGTATATTCTGTAGTGATGTCGTGTTTCTCATTCTTGATATCTTTTTCTTTCTGATCAGACACATCTATCTAGCCAGCTATCAATTTGTTGACCATTTTAAAGAATAAGCTTTCTATTTCATTTACTTTTCTTATTTTACTGTTTTCTACCTCATTGAATTCTTTTTATTATTAAATTTATTATTTATTTACTCTCTTCTGCTTAATTTGTGATTAATTTGCCCTTTTTCTGGTCGTAGAGTGGAAGGTGAAGTCAATGAGTTGAGATCTTTATATTTTTCTAATACAGATGTTGTCTACTATAGATTTCCCTATAATTACTCTTTTAGCAGCATTGCACAAAGTTTAATATGGTGTGTTTACATTTTTTTTCCATTACATACTTTCTACCTCCTCTTTTTGTTTCTTCTTTGACTCTGGTTATTTAGAAGTGTCTAATTTAGTTAATATTTGGGAGCTTTCCAGAGATCTTTCTGTTATTGTTTTCTAATTTAGTTCAGTTGTGAGCAGAGAATATACTTTGTATGACTTGAATCCTTTTAAATTTGAGACTTGTTTTATGACCAGAATATTCTATACCTTGATTTCCAGTCAGTTTTTGTTTCATGTATTTTATTTTATTTATTTATTTTTTTGAGGCTTGGTGTCTGTATTTATTTAACTAAAAACTACTTCAGCAGTCTATGCGTTGACCAATACATAGACTTTATTTTTTTTTAATTTTTATTTATTTTAATTGGAGGCTAATTACTTTACAATATTGTGGTGGTTTTGCCATACACTGACATGAATCAGACATGGGTGTACACGTGTTCCCCATCCTGAACCTCCCACCCACCTCCCTCCCCATCCCATCCCTCTGGATCATCTCAGTGCACCAGCCTTGAGCACCCTGTCTTATGCATCGAACCTGGACTGGCGATCTGTTTCACATATGATAATATACACATTTCAATGCTGTCAAATCATCCCACCTCGCCTTCTCCCACAGAGTCCCAAAGACTGTTCTTAACATCTGTGTCTCTTTTGCTGTTTCGCATATAGGGTTATTGTTAACATCTTTCTAAATTCTGTATATATGCATTAGTATACTGTATTGGTGTTTTTCTTTCTGGCTTACCTCACCCTGTATAATAGGCTCCAGTTTCATCCACCTCTTTAGAACTGATTGAAATGTATTCTTTTTAATGGCTGAGTAATATTTCATTGTGTATATGTACCACAGCTTTCTTATCCATATCTTTCTTATCTTTTTCATGTATTTTAAAGCTCTTTTTTAGATACATAAACATTTAGGATTATTATGTTCTCTTGATGAATTGACTACTTTATTATTATGAAATTATCCTCTGTATTCCTTGTAACTATTCTATCCTGACATCAACTTTTTCTGATATTAGTATAGTCACTCTAGGTTTCTTTTGACTAGTGTCAGTGTGGTATGTCTTTCTGTCCTTTTCCTTTTACCCTGTGTGTGTCTATATTTAACATACCTTTTTCAGAGACAACATATTGTAGGGTCTTGCTTTTTTAGGAATGTGATGATATGTGTCTTTTAATTGGAGTGTTTGGATCATTTACATTTACCATGGTTGTTGACATGGTTCATTGTAAGTCTGTCATCTTACTGTTTGTTCTCTGTCCCATCTGTTCTTTGTTCCCTTTTTCTCTTTTCCTGGCTTCTTTTGTTTATTTGTATGCTGTTTCTGTGGTGATTTCTAAACCCTTTAAGCATCCTGGTTGTTATTTGGGTTAGCTTCAGTTTTTTGGAAGATTGTGTAGATTTATCATGTCAGATTCTCAAAGCTTGTATGTTTAATGTTCTCTAAATGTTTTTGACTAGGAAATTAAGGTTTTTTTCTTAATCCTGAAAAATTGCTTATGGCTTTAATACTTAGATGTTAATGTAAACCAGTGTTGCAGTTGGTGTTGAATAACCCTTTTTAGGATCAACTGTTGGCTTCTGTGTTCTTTCCATTCCTTGATGCAAGACTCTGTATGAGAAGGTGATATATTTGGAGCCTGAGGGTTTTTACTCCTGAGGACCAGATGAAGTGGATCTTAGAGAAGCCAGCTTGCATTCCTAGGTTAATCAGTATTTATCTGTCTTGATTCAGGATCATTTTCCACCCCCCATTTTATTTAGAAAGAGGAGAAAAAGAAGAGAGATAAATTAATAGTTATTTTCTATATCAGTCTACTCTTTCTTTCCCAAATAAAGGACTGATGTAGTACATGTTTCAAATAATGAACAACATATTCCTATAAAGAAGTACATCAGTATGTCATCCAACATGGAGAAGGCATTTCATGTCTTATAATTTCAGTAGAGAAGGGAATGGCATGACAGAGAAAGGAGACATGAGCTTAACTTTGAGTGATGGTATGGTTATTTTATCAGGTTTGGAAATTGCCAGATCAGCACCTATCTATCTTGGATTCTAGGAAGTGGCAAAATATGAGCTCTGTATGTAGGTTCTCAAGAGGCCTATGTAAGGCCATTCACCCTGGCCTTGAACTGAGAAAAAGAACTTCTCCAAATTCCTCCTTTCCTGAATTTGCCTTGTTCCTAGTGGTTTTCCTTGAAATAGCTTTGTCACTAGAGGATTTTTGTTGAAGTAGCTCTAGTTTCTAGAAGATATGTAAATCAGGGTATTCTTGTTCATTCTGTATTCTAAGTCTAGCTCTTAAAATTTCAAAGAAGCAGAATGTGGTACATCCCTATTAAATGCAGGTGCTTTCTGCCCTGTTTGCTTCAGACAGTTGAGTGTCTATAGTGGTTAGAACTGATGATTTGTAAGCTGATGAATGGGTGCCAAAAACTGAATATCTCTCGAGTACAGTGGAGCCTATAGTCTGGTCTCCATGAATATTAGGGCAGTGTGCCAACTAGAGCTGGCTTAATTCTGCAAGCAGGAGCCCTTTGCAGAAGGATTCATGGTAATTAACCAATTCAAAGTGCAATATTTTCCTTTCATTAATTTGGCAGAAAACAACTAAATATCTACAACAAGAATGTTTTTGACATTTTCACTTGCTGCTTGGAAAAAAAAATGGATACTTTGAATAATACTATAAAGAAAACTGCTAAGATTTTGTCATTTTTATTTAAACTTCTTAATGTGGATTACTCAATTAGGAACTAATTTTTTTTAATTCAATAGGAATAGTTGGCTTCATGGGTGATCAGAATTGAGTCATATTTTGAGGTAACTGGCTTGATTATTAGGGAGTTTATGGCTTGGACTCACTGCCTTTTACATCTCCTTTTTCACATGTCTAAGTAATAGAATTCCAGTTTGGTGTTATAATTTCCTATCCTTTCTCCCTTCAGAAGTTGATTTCTACTTCACATGTGACTTAGAATTCCTCTCTGTTCTTTTTTTTTAGATTAAATATATTTGTTGTCTTAATAAGTTGATTCCAATAATGGTTAATTTTTTGCTTAAAAAAAAGGTAGTTAGAGCCAGTCCCTGGGAATGAAGTATTTTGAATAATTTTGGAACTAAAGGTCCAGTGACAGCAGATTTTTCCCTGGAGGAATTACTGAAAAATATTTGTTTTAGGATATATTAATCTTTATATAAATGCTCTTATCTTTTGAAAGCATTTGTCTTTTCACTAAAAATATGTTTAATAATATTATTCATGTCTTTGATTACTGGGGTCTGGTTTTTGAAAACTTTCTTTTTAGTTGAGTTATTTCTTAGTTTTATTTATTTGAGTTATTCCTCAATTTAACATCTTCTCCTTATACAGTTTTGACATACATTGGATATTGGCATAGCTCTTGAAATCCCAAAGAATAGCCTGGCCTCACAAGAAACTGGAAGTCTTCGTCAGTAAAGCCATGAGCAGCCTAGCTACTAGTAATATTTTCCTCACCTTGCATGTTTGCTTTCTATCTATATGTCTTATCCTCACACTGCAAATCTACTGTCACATGAACAAATATATGGTCACTTTTACATCTTATTACCACAGTGTTCAGTATACAATGAAAATTATTAGACATGCAAAAAACAAATTTACAGAATAACCCAGGAAAAATTTTATTCCCTAGTGAAGAAGAAAAAAATAAAAAGAGACCTTGCAGTGGCCTAAATGTTGGATTTAGTTGACAAAGACTTAAGTATGCACACCCAAATCAGGACTTCAAAAAAAAAAAAAAAAATCTGTGGTCTTTATTATGAACAGATAGGAAATCTTGGCAAAAAAATGAAAACTATACAAAAAGAACTAAATGGAAATTCTAGAACTGGAAATAATTGAAATATTATTGGTTGAGCCTAACAGTTTATTGGTGATAGTAGAAAAATAACTGAACTTGAAGCATATTAATAAATTTATTTGATATGAAGAACCTAGAAAGAAAAAAGCTAAGAAAAATGAACCAGAGATTCATGGACTTAAGGAATTTCACATTTGGTTATCTGGAGTCACAAAAGGAAAGCATGAGAAGGGGCATAAAAATTATTTCAGAAATAGTGGTTGAAATTTTCTGTATTTAATAAAATGTGAATTTACACATCTAAGAAGCTCAGCCAACCCCAAGCACCTAAGCTGCTGAAATAGCCAGTCAATAAGGTGGTGATAAAGAAACTGTCAAGTGGCTTTAAGTATTCCACTACCATTTTGAAAAGAGCAGTTAACTTTATCCCACAGGGGCAAAAATATGGAAGGTAGGACTGGTTTATATATATGGAATCATATTCTACATGCCTAGATTCATTTTAAAATATAGGATTTTGCTTTTCAGATTACAAACATAATGCAGGCTCATTGGAGGAAATATATGATAATATAGAAATAGGATATGAACTGCCCACGATCAAATGGCTTTTGACCTTTTATTCTACTGTTTCCTTTTTTTTTTTTTTTTTTTTCAAATAGTGGGAAACCATTAAAAAATATAAAATGTTTTTATTTAAGACATATTTCAAAATATTGCCTAAATTCTGATTTATGGTTAGGCATAAACCAACTGTGGATGAGAAATTACACACAGAATTATAGACCATGGAAATTGCTTATAATTTCTATATTAGGAAGCCTGAATACATTTTTTATAAAATTAATAAGACATTCAACTGTGTAACTGATATTTCTTTCTCCTCCCCCATTTTGGGTAAAATATTGTCCTGCTAAAATTTTTCTATAGACACTATGAATATTTAAGAATTTTTTCTCAATTAAGTGATATGTAGACAAAATGAAATTGATTTTTACCTGAAGATCACCAAAGACAACGTCCTATTTCTTACAGATATTTTTTATCAGAGGAACTTAGACAGGAATCTTCAATGGGTCTCAAAATTCCAAAGTGGTGAGGCCAATTATTGTATTTTCTTACCAGTATTTAATTTTTATTTTTTTCTATATAATTCTTAAACGAAATATTTTAAATGATGAGTCACATTAATACTGGGGTCCTTTGCTTTTAACAGTAACTTTTTTTTAGCAACTTTATTGTCTCGTAGCTTTGTAGTCTGGTTATTAAAAGTTCTATGTCTGTATTCTCAGGGCTCTGATATATTTGGGAATTGGAACAGGATTCAAGAGGAATAGTGAGAAACTTTGTAGAGCAGAGGCTACCTACATGTCCACATTTCGCTTATCAGTTAGAGCTGAACTCTAGAAGTTGATGGCTCTTTCACCCAATTTCTAATTGATTGTGGCAGCTTGAAAATAGAGATGGCACCATCTTGTTTTCACCTCACCAATTCAAGAAATGTGGCCCAGACCCTTTAAGTCTGGAGCTCCTGTGGAGGAGTAAGTTAGAATAGATCTAAAAACATTTACAAGTTTAAAAATAAGTGCTTATATGAAATATCAACATAGGACAAATAAAAGATGTCCAATGAATGGGAACTTAGATTATGTCTCTGTTTAACACCAGAATTACTTTAATAGTGAATTTGCCAATAAATTACAAAATCAAAGTCTGATACACAACTTGTGCATTCTAGTCTGTTTTCCCTTGGCATGAAGTTCTTGCCTTCTCAGTTTTTATTGCAAGTAATAAACATTTTTTCTCTTAAAAAATGAAATAAATTTTAGCCTTAAATGAAATACATTAACTAATGTAACCCCAGAGTCCAAAATGGGACTACTACTTTGGGAATGAACCCTTGGCTTTGTGATTTCCTTTCTTTATTCTGGTTTCCTGATGTTGGCTTCATTCTGATTCTGCTGTCTTGATTCTGATTTGGCTTCTAGTAGATCCTAAGATTGACCATCTCCGTATTTATCTCCCCTGGACAAAGGCGTATTGGCCTCAGTATTTCCAACAAAGTCTTGGTATCTATTCTGATTCAAGCAGTTTAGGTCATACTTCACCTCAGAATTAATCACCATGGCCATGATAGTTGAAAGTCATAATTGTTGAATCATGCTGGATTGTTTGATCCATTCCTGAAGTAAAGGGTGGAGTTAACATCCTTGGATCCCCAAGTTAAAATGTTATCTTCTGGGAAGAGAAAAGGGGGGAGAGTAAATGTGAAGGGACGTGATTAATGTTCATCACATATGCCATCATCCTTTACAGCCACCTCACCTTTAAGAAACTTAAAGACTAAACTTTCTTTTATTTCTAACATAGGGGACTTAGTTTTCCTCTGAAAAATAGGAAAAACACAATTTTGCTGGTCAGTTGTTTTCTATCACTAGGACAAACAGCTTGTTATTTTTTTCCTGTGTCAACAGTTTTAGGACCATGTGAGTCATTCTGAAGTGTATTTTATTTTCCCATACTGTAGAATTTTACCATTAGGTGGCTTATACCAGCCAGGAACTCTGCATTGAGTATGTTAGTGATGAACAGCCATATATTTTAAAAAGCAGAGCACAATTTTTAAAAAATTATTAAACACCAGTATATGAAAGACATGATACCTGTAGCAAGTATAAAGTTCAGTAATTTGAAATCGTAAAATTTAGTTCAAGTTGTATAAAAGGGAATAAAATATTAATATACTCTAAGAAAAAACTCTTAGAGTGCATCTAATCTGTCACCCTATCTAATTCCCTTTCCAGTGAGCCTGACAGGAAGAGTTTAGCAATGAGAACTCAGTAACTACTTTCTTAGAAGGTTCACATTCCATTTTATATAGGATATAGTGAATATTCAAATGTGATTTGATTTTTAATTTGAGCTCTTATTAAAGCAGTTATTGTCTTCCATATATTGAGGGGAAAATTCGTGTGTTTATAACAACTTCCACCCGGTAGGTGTCTCTTTCCACTAGACAGAAGTGCTTCATATGTATTTGGGCAACATGTCTCCCTATTTCATCTTGTTACTAAACAAGACATTCAGTTATTTCTCATACATGATAGCATTGTCCACACACTCACCATTCAACTTACCTTCCTCTTAAATTTCTTTAATTTTTAGTTTGCTTTAAGATATTCACATAAGTAGACACTATAACCTTGATATGATATGAACAGTGCAGTTCATATAGTGGGGATATTTATTTCCTTGTTGTAATTATGTTCCAAAATCTTTTAAAATTGCTTTAGTTGACGTACATGCATTATAAAATGCACAATACATATATTAAAATGTACTACTTAAAAGTGTTCAGTTGAGTTTTTTAAAATTTTATATCCATGTAACCATGACCTCCACAATTAAGTTACAGAACATTTCTATACTCCCCAAAAACGTCCTGTGCCCTTACTCAATGTCTTACCCACATCTGACACCCAGCCTCAGACAAACACTGATCTGCTTTCTAGAATCCTAACATAGGAAATGGAATTGTACAATGTGCACTCTTTTGCGTCTTGCTTGTTTTGCTCAGCATAATGTTGCGATTCATCCATATTGTCATGATATTAATAGTTCTTTTCTTTTTACTGCTGATTAATATTCCATGTAATGACCATACCACAACACAAGTTATTGGCTATAGTTAACAAAACTGGTATGGAATTTTGTGTGCAAGTCTTTGTTTAGACAAATGTTTTCTTCTTTCTTGAATGCATACTTGTTTGTGAGTAGAATTGTTGGGTCATATGCCCATTTTTTGGGCTCCAAAATCACTGCAGATGGTGACTACAGCCATGAAATTAAAAGACGCTTACTCCTTGGAAGGAAAGTTATGACCAACCTAGACAGCATATTAAAAAGTAGAGACATTACTTTGCCAAAAAAGGTACGTCTAGTCAAGGCTATGGTTTTTCCTGTGGTCATGTATGGATGTGAGAGTTGGACTGTGAAGAAAGCTGAGCGCCGAAGAATTGATGCTTTTGAACTTTGGGGTTGGAGAAAACTCTTGAGAGTCCCTTGGACTGCAAGGAGATCTAACTAGTCCATTCTAAAGGAGATCAGTCCTGGGTGTTCTTTGGAAGGAAGGATGCTAAAGCTGAAACTCCAGTACTTTGGCCACCTCATGTGAAGAGTTGACTCATTGGAAAAGAGTCTGATGTTGGGAGGGATTGGGGGCAGGAGGAGAAGGGGATGCCAGAGGATGAGATGGCTGGATGGCATCACTGACTCAATGGACGTGAGTCTGAGTGAACTCCGGAAGTTGGTGATGGACAGGGAGGCCTGGCGTGCTGCAATTCATGGGGTCGCAAAGAGTCGGACATGACTGAATTGAACTGAATGCTTAGTGCATGTTTAACTTTAGAAGAAGCTTCCAAAGAACTTTCTGAAGTGACTGTACCATTTTACATTCCCAATGTCAATGTAATAATAGCTCCAGTTCATACACATCCACTCATTGTTTTAAAGTTGATTAGAATTCTTAGCATATGTTTGGATAGTACTAGATTGATATTACAAAAGTAGTCTGCAGTTATCCAGAGTTTCCATTTACTTTGACTAGTCTGTATTATTGGAGAAGGCAATGGCACCCCACTCCAGTACTCTTGCCTGGAAAATCCCATGGACGGAGGGGCCTGGTAGGCTGCAGTCCATGGGGTCGCTAGGAGTCGGACACGACTGAGCGACTTCACTTTCACTTTTCACTTTCATGCATTGGAGAAGGAAATGGCAACCCACTCCAGTGTTCTTGCCTGGAAAATCCCAGGGACGGGGGAGCCTGGTGGGCTGCCGTCTATGGGGTCGAACAGAGCTGGACACGACTGAAGCGACTTAGCAGCAGCAGCAGTCTGTATTATAGTCCTAAAGTTAGGAAATAACTTGTTTTCATCTTTTATCCTCTCAAGATTGTCAGTTTTCTTGCAAATCTTTAGCTTTCTGAAAAAAATACTATTTTTATAGAGCTTCTTTTTCTGTACTTTTAAAAATATAACTCCATTGTGACAGTCTGGTCAGGCATTACACTAAAATCATACAGAAATCATGTTTCTGAAATACATTTCTCCTTTTGAAGCTATTCAAGTTTATAAAACTCCTTGCCTCTCAGTGTGCCTTGTATGTAGCAGACCCTTACCCACAGCAGGTGCTCAGTCAATGTCTTCTTATTTCTTAAAAACCATGTTTTCACTCCATAATACCTGTTATTTGCCTCCTAAGCAAGTAGCCAGATTGGGTAGAACTGTAAGTAAATCTGACTTTTTATGGAATCTCCTTAACTAGCATAATAAGTGATTCAAGTTGTTGAATTTGATTTGTAAATCAATTTGAAGATCTTTTATTCCCAGTAGTATCAAACAGTAGAGAGAAGGTGCTTCTAAGGCAGTAGTGGGTTTCTCCTTTGTTGTCTAACAATTCAAAATTAATTTATATTGCAAACCCTAAATCTGTAAGCTGGGGCAGATCCACTCCATACCACGGCAGAAGTATCATAGCGTTTTTGCCTTTGCCTTTAGATCATTTCTTTTTTACAAACAAACACACATGCGCCGCCACCACCACCAACAAAAAACAAAGAAAACCCAAATTTGCTTCGGAATCAGTTTGGTAATGTAGGGGAAAGTTTATTGGTCTAAAACAAGACCAAGTCCTCTCACGTGAGAGGTATATACATCAGAATGGTTTAACTAAAGATCTTTCACCTGGAGTGATTGCCACAGATGGACTTTTGTTTTCCATATTCCTGTTTCACTGGTCTTTTCTGTAGCCACTCCTGTCCTTTCTTAGGTACCTTTTCTATTCTAAAGAACAAATCAGCTCTTTTTCCAAATACCTTCTCCCCTACCATTTTTTTTTTTTCTTTCCTGAAAGTTCACTTATAACAAATGACAGTATTTTTTTGTTTTGGAGTGCATAGTTTCCCTCAACAGGACTATAGACCCTGTTGGTGGACTCCATTTCCCTGCTGGAGTTAACATGATAATCTTTCATGTACATTGTGTTGGGGAGAGAAGAACAGAGAGGCAGAGAAAGAGAAACTGTATGGGAGGAAATGTGTAAAGAAGACAGCATCATTCTATCAGGATTGCTTTTTATATTTCATTTATGTCATATAGCTTATCTACAAATACTGTAAACAAATACATGCCTTGATTTCCTCACCTGTGAAATAAGGATGCTATCTCTTATTCCTCTGTCATTGGGTTAGTGGGATGATCAGATTTTATATAGGGGAAGGACTTGGAATGCTGAGTTTTAATCAACTGCTATCCTGTACAGTGATAAGTACTAGATAGTATTTGTTTTAAAAATGCACACTCCTCCTGTCATATATTTTCATAAAATAGACTAGAAGAATGTTAACAGTAGTTATTTCTATAGAGTTAAATGTATGTAAATTTAAATATTCCTTTTTTCTATATTAAAATTCATTTTAAGTTTTAGATGAAAGACAGATATTCAGCTCTTTAGCAATTGCATTTAATCAGTAGAGGTTCCTTTCCATTATTTTTGCTAGCATCTTCCATTTAGTTCGTTTTGACATTCTCCTCAAGACCTTGTAAGCTTTGAGTTTGGAAAGATTGTAAACACGTAACATAGTAATCTAGGTAGTTCTTCAGAGGTTTGTTGTTGTTTAGTTGCTAAGTTGTGTCAGACTCTTTTGTGACCCCGTGGACTATAGCCCGCCAGGCTCCTCCATCCATGGGATATCCCAGGCAAGAATACTGGAGTGGGTTGCAACTTCAACCCGGGGATCTTCCCGACCCAGGGATTGAACCTGCATGTCCTACATTTGCAGGTGGATTCTTTACCACTGAGCCACCAGGGGAACCCCACTTGAGAGGTTAGTATCCTATTTTGTCACTTATTGTGACTTATCATTCTCAGTGGTTTGTCTAGGTCAGTCATTGAAAGAGTCCAGCCTGCAGAGAATGGGAGATACTATATTGATAATTTATTGCCTGCCTGCTTTTTTGGTTTATAGTTGAAAAAAAATTTTACCTCTGAAATTTACACAAATTTCATTACTCCTTAGGTCAGTTTCTCATGTAGCCAGAGATCTTAACAGAAGAGAAGGGTCCACAGTTGCTGGTTTCAGCTTTGCCTTAGGGTTATTTTTGGTTGTGAAGATCTGTATCTAAGGGATTTAAATGGACAAAATGGTTTCTGGCCATTGGGTCATCGGAATGAAAGAACTAGGAATGAAGGGAGGTAAGGAATAAAAGGAGTGGGACTGATAATTAAAGGTAGGTAGGGAAAAATACAGTGGTTTATAAGAATAATTGCTCATTTTGTTCAGTATGGAATCTGCTTCTTTCAATTTACCCCTCTTCCTTTTTCTATATGGGCTACAGCAATGTATCTGGAAGACTGAAATTTGCCATTAGTTTTGGAGAAATAGAAGTGGAGTTCCTGCTCACTTACTAATTAAAGTAACCTTAAGAACGTCTCAGTTGGGTTTCTTCAGTTTTTTCACCTGCAAAATATAGTGATTAATAAAAATATCTGCACTATATTCTCATATGACTTGTGAGAATCAAATAAAATAATGCATATCTTGTAAGTGGTAAAGCTTAGGTAAGTATTTGAAGATGATGATAATTGATGACCCTTGCTCAGTCTTCAGAGCTATCTTAGATTTCTTTTTTTGCTCTGGGCTTCTGTTTTCAGGTTTCTGTTATCTTCTTGGTAGACATTATGCTCAGTGAACCATAGACTGTTTCATTAATACTCTGCTTGTGCATGAGTGTTTTCCTGGCCTCAGTCCTTCTCCCAGTGGTGAAAGCTACTGGTTGGTAGAGTTACAAAAAGCTTGAGAAAGACAGCCCACATGCTGAGAGCTTTAATCTACATCTGGCTGGGGGACAGGTGGGTGGAGGCTGAGAGGCCCCTCAGAGGACAAGCAGAGCTGTAGACATCCACGTGCTTTCTGCCTCCTTTCTGCTTTTTGTCCAGCTAGGCTCACTCACTGCTCTTCTGTGCCATTGTGACCAGCTTCCTTATAATTTGAGTGTGAAGAAAAAGTGCCTGTGTAAAATGAGGAGAGGAGAAAGGTGGTTTGCACATGGCTAATGCTAGGGATGAAATTTTAGTTATGTTATTAAAAGTATAGAAAATCTTCTCACCTACTTCAGAAACAGTAACATAGAGTAAGTCAAACTCGTTTTGGTATCTTATTACCATATTGATTCAGGCACATGCTCATTCAGTCCAGCTGAAGAGTCTTTGGTGTCATTGTCAAAAAGCTGAAGCTCGCATTTCATTATAAAAAGTAGTATTTATTAAAACATGAAAATTTGGAGCTACTTAGTAAAAATATAGCTGTTTTACCTGATTCTTTAGAGCACATAAGAGACACATGAAATCAATTAAAAAAAAAACTTGTCCTTTTGAAATTTGTAAGAAATTATAAAGTATAATTATATCAATTTGGTATTCTTTACAATTTGATAGTACAGCATCTATTTTTGTACTTTTAGTAATATATGCAGCGTTGAAAGCATTGAAGTTGCATAAAATAAAAAATATGAAATATGTTCCACGTTTATTTTGTGTTCACCAAGTGGAATTTGCTTAAATGATATACTGCTGAATGCTGCCTCTTATCCATTTAAAAACAAATTTAGAAATGAATGTTTTGTCATTTTTAAATTATAATATTTAAATCCATAAAGTCTAGTTGAATGAAGCACTTAGAAGGAATAGATGAAGGCAGCAGTATAGCCCTGATGTGTAACTTTAATATCCTATCATATATGACAGTATTAAATTTGTTGGTTGATCCAGAAACACTCTATATAACCATTTTTCATTGGATCATTGTCTCCTGCTTTGAAGAGAAATTGCCCCAGCTTTGTTTTGACATTGGCTTTCAAAGAACTTGTGAGCTATTTTTTTAACACTTAAGAATTGGAAGCAACCCATTTTCCTGTGCTGATATCCTGTTTTAATTGATGTCACCTAATTAAAAATAATTAAAATCATTGTCTTGACTAATAAGCCTCAAGTAATTATAAATGAATGATATGTAATAAGAGTTGTCATTTATTGAGCTCTTACTATGCATCAAACACTGTTGTAAACTTACTGAATCCTTACTATTGCTTTAGGGGGTAAAAACTACTTATTCTCATTTTATGGTTTATTCCTGCTTTACAATTGAAAAAACTGAGACATTGGTGGTTAGATAACTGATAACTGGCCTGATATCATGGTTATTATTAATAGTTGTGATAAAACCAGAGTATGAATTCAGGCAATGTAGACCAAGAGTTCAGTATTCTTAATTATTACACTATGTGTGCACATATGGAAAACATACAAGTAAAGCACAGAATACATTCATCAGACATAGGCAAGGAAATGTGTACCTCTGTTTTATAAAACCTTTATCTGCTTTTATTAGATGAAAATAGGCATTTAAAGTATTCAGACAATTGTGTAATGTAGCTACTAGCAGAGACTGCACATTTTAAAATGTTTACTATTATAAACCCTATTAAGCAAATCATATGTTCTTCCTGGAACTGTTTCCTCTATAAATTTTGAGAGTTTTTAAGTTTTAGAAAGATTTCTAGAATCCTTCCGGTTTCAATATTTTATGAATTTGTGATCCTCTTTCTTTTATTATTAATTCCTGATTTTGCTTACTTGAAAAATCTATTGATTGATTCATATAACTGTCTTTTCCTTCACTCATTTACCGAGGGAATAAGGCATCTCAGGGGCTTCCCAGGTGGCACTGTGCCGTGCTTAGACATTCAGTCATGTCCGACTGTCTTAGACACTCAGTCATGTCCCATGGACTGTAGCCCACCAGGCTCTTCTGTCCATGGGTATTTTCCAGGCAAGAATACTGGAATGGGTTGCCATGCGCTCCTCCAGGGAATCTTCCCAACCCAGGGATCGAACCAAGGTCTCCCACATTGCAGGTGGATTCTTTACCAGCTGAGCAACCAGGGAAGCCCCCCAGGTGGCACAGTGGTAAAGAATCCACCTGCCCATGCAGGAGACACGGGAAACATGGGTTTGATCCCTGGGTCAGGAAGATCCCTTGGAGGAGGAAATGGCAACCCACTCCAGTATGCTTGCCTGGAGAATCCCATGGACAGAGGAGACGGGAGGGCTACAGGACATTGGGTTGCAAAGAATGGGACATGACTGAGCAACTGTGCTAGAACAAGCAAGGCATCTCATAATTGTATGTCAGTTTTCATTCAGTTCAAAACACTTCTAACTTGATTTTTCTTTCTTTGGACATGAGTTATGTTTTTGTTTGTTGTGTATGTGTTTTGTTCTTATTTTAATTTTTTATTTTATGTCGGAGCATAGCTGATTAACAATGTTACGATACTTTCAAGTGTGCAGCAAAGCAACTCAGCCATTTTCCCATGGATTATTCAGAAATATATTATTTAGTTTCCAAGTATTTGATATTTTTCCTAATATTTTTGTTATTGATTCTAATTCTATTCTGATCAGACAACTTAACCTTCTAAGATTTGAATCCTTTGAAATGTATTGAGACTTGTTTTGTGATCAGAGTATGGTCTCTCTTAGGTGTTCTGTAGGTATTTGAGAAGGATGTGGATTCTGCTGTTGAGTGGACTATTGCATGTCAGTTAGGTCAAGTTGCTTAATGGTGTTGTTTTCTATATCCTTACTGATATTCTGTCTACTTGTTATATCAACTATTGAAAGATGAGTATTAAAATCTCCATGTATAATAATGCATTTTACTCTTTCTCATTTTTCAGTTTGGTCATGTTTTGATTTATATGTTTTGATGTTCTGATAGTAGATGCATAAACATTTAGAATTGTAAGTTCTCTTGATGAGTAGATTCATTTATCATTCAGAAGTGTTCCTGTTTATTCTTGGCAATAGTTCCTGCTTTGAAATCTACTTGTCTAGTATTGATATAGCATTGTGTATCTTTTTCAGTCCTTACTTTTAATCTATTTGTGACATTGGATTTAAAATGAATTTCTTATAAAGAACATTTAGCTTGGTTTTTGCTTATTAAATGATTTGACAATCTCTACCTTTCCATTGGTGTGTTTAAAGTACATCTTACGTGATTATTGATAGGTTTGAATCTGCTATGTTACTATTTGTTTTCTATTTGTCTTTCCTAACCTTTGGTTCCTTTTACCTCTATTCCTGCTTTCTTTTGTATTACTTGAGTAATTTTGTGATTCCATCATCTTTATTGGTTTATTGTTATACCTTGGTTTTATATTTTAAGTTGTTACTGTATGGTTTGCAGTTTGTTTCTTTAATTTGCCATGCTATACCATCATGTAATCTGTCTATTACAGGAAAAGCCAGTGGTTCTCAGCAGCAGTTGGGGCAGTAGATTAGACAACCATACTGGAATCATGTTTGGTGTATATGTGGGCACTTTGAAAA
The DNA here is from genome assembly GCF_027580195.1 of Bos mutus. Classification (NCBI taxonomy): domain Eukaryota; kingdom Metazoa; phylum Chordata; class Mammalia; order Artiodactyla; family Bovidae; genus Bos; species Bos mutus. Next base: position 71,158,887 of record NC_091624.1, on the reverse strand, counting down.
GCTCCTTGCTTCAGATACCCTCCTTGGGCTTGTTGTTCCTCTCATAGGAACATTGATAACATCCTTTCTTTTTGTGGATGAACAAACTGAGGCTCAGTTTAAAGTGACTGTAATAAATGGCAAAATAGGCCCAACATAGCATAATGTAAGGAGTAGTGATCTTAAAGTCAGCTGAACCTGGGTTTGAGTTCTAGAACTACTGCTTGCTAGATATATGACCCTGGATGGGTTATTTAAACACTACAATTTTATGCCCTAAAATATAGATCATAATCACTTCAAGGAGTTGTTGTCCTGTGTGCTTATATAATGTTTTTTTCTATCTTGATTGTCAAAATTAAATGGAATAAAATATTTATAAAATGCCAAGTTAATCAGATTGCTTGGTACATTGTAGGGCTTCATATATACTTGCCATATAAAGATCATGTAAGTTATTGCCTGATGCCGAAGTAAATGCTTTTAGTTTTTTCTCACAGTCAATTATCTTTACAAACTTTATTCTGTCCTTTTGACCTGGAAACATTTGTATGTGTGTAGGGAAGATAAGTTATTGTGGGTGGGGTTACCATGAATGGGTATGGTAATCACATAGGTTCAGAGTTCAGGGGAGATCTAAGTTGTGAATAAATTCCAGGAAGGCCAGAGGTTGGGGCAGTCAGAGATACTGGCCTCTAAATTCTAGCAATGGACAGAGAGAGACTGAGGGGTCAGTACTCATGTGCTATGAGAGAGAATATCATCTTCATCTGATTGTATGGCATTTGCAGAGACAGTTTCTATTAGAATCTAGGTCAATGAGAAGAACAACAGTAGATTTGAAAGTCACCATAATATACAAGTGAACATTAAGGCTGCACTATTAGTCAACGGACAGTGTGTACATAGTGGAACACAGAAGGACAAGCATGTATCTTCAGGGAATAGTCTTTGTTAGAGAATTAAAGAGGAAGCAGTCAGGAAAGTTAATGCTTCCCTAATCCTTCCACTTTCTTCAGTATCTAAATGCAGTGACTTGCATTCTACAAGTGAATTTTGAACTTTGATGCACATAGGCTGTGAGCTTAATTTATTAGTTTATTATTGTATCTATTAAAATGATATGTAATGTGATGTGCTTTTTTGGTTAAACTCGAAATATTTCTGGGAGTCTTTCAAACGGATGTGTGTAATGAACACTTAAGGACCATAATGTTTTTCAACTTCCTGCTGACATTGCAGGACCATGAGTTTATTCAATTAAGAGTGCCATTCTCAATGAAAATTTCAAGTGTGAAATGCAAATTTTGTTTCTGTTAACTTGGAACTATGAAAAACAGCAAAAAATTTCAAGCAGGGGGTAGTGTGGCAAGAACATAGATTTTATAGTCAGATCAAGTTCCATGTCGGTCTTGGTGTTGTCTTTTACTGGAAGTAAAACTTTGAAAAAATATTTCTGGACCTCAGTGTTCATTTTTATAAAGTAGAGAACAACATACATTTTTTCAAAGTTGTCATGAGAATTAAAGTATTAAATTTAGTGGTAGGGACTCAATAATAAACAGCAGCTTTAAAAGAATATAACTGAAGAGCTGAGGATGGAAAAAATTTCTTATTTATTGGTAGAATCTTTTGGGTACCAAACAGCAGCCTTAACTTTCTTAATGTTATTTAGGTGGAGGGCATGACTTTTTTTTTCTGTTTCCTGAGTTATTGCTTAGTATTCATCTTTCCATGCTGAGATGCCATACAAAAAAGCTTAAACGGTTTTTCGCTTGCAGACTCACAGTTGGCCAGGAGAACCACTATATTACAGAATTTAACTTATATTTGCTCCAGATATTTTGACTGTAAAGGTGTTAAAGCAGTGAACTCTTAGATTAAATTCTACATTCAGGAAGCACTGATTTCTTGCCTTCAAAGCAAGAAAGGAAGAAGGCATGAATTCTTCAAAAAGTAGTATCCAGGATGTGCAGTAGATAATAAATTATCAGTAGGTACCTTTTTCTATTGATGTGCCTTTTTTTCTCCCTCAAGTGAAAGCTATACATGAAGAAAAAGCTTAATCTAAATACTGAAGGTGGACCTTTTAAAAATAAAATAAAAGAATTCAGTCCTCAACAAATTGAACAAATTGTAAACTATAATAAAGTATCCCAATTTAATACTTGTGTAAAAATAACTTAATTACACATTATTGGGAAGGAACATAAATCACTTAAATTCAGTTCAGTTCACTTGCTCGGTCGTGTCTGACTCTTTGTGACCCCATGGACTGCAGCATGCCAGGCTTCCCTTTCCATCACCAGCTCCCGGAGCTTACTCAAACTCATGTCCATCGAGTCAGTGATGCCATCCAACCATCGCGTCCTCTGTTATCCCCTTCTCCTCCTACCTTCAATCTTTCCCAGCATCAGGGTCTTTTCTAGTGAGTCAGTTCTTTGTATCAGATGGCCAAAATATTGGAGTTTCAGCTTCAGCATCATCACTTAAATTATGAATTGTTAATTATTGTTAAGCCTTATTCATGATATTTAACAAAATAACTTTTGGGTAAATTGAATACATTTTAAAAGTTTTAATTGCTTTGTGTTATGTTATACTTTAACAAATATTTTCATAATTCTCTAAGACTATGTAGATATTGGATAAGTTTTCTTTAGGAGAAAAGGTTGTAATTGAAAAAAAATTAGATGTTACTATAAAGTGTCAGTTTGTAGAAATCTGTATAGTCTGTGTATTTCTCAAGGGAAAGGCTTTTGGATATTTTGGTTTTTCTTGTTAAATTGAGATAAATTTTCATGTGTATAAAACCTGTGCTTTAAGAACCAACTTAAGATGTCCCATTTTTAGATTCTTCAGTATAATACACATTGGAATCTTATTTTGTGATTACTCTGTTATCTTTGTTGATTTTTATTAAATTCATACTAAAACAATAACATAGATTTTCAGCTTGGTGGTAGCTTTATTAATACCCAATTTGGAAGAAAAATGAATTTAATACTAGAATAGCCAGCAATGATGATTTTAAAAATAAGAAGTTTGTAATTTTCTTCCTGAAAGTTCAAAGATAGGCATGAATTTCCCCACTTATAAAATAACTTTGAGTAAAAACATATTACTTCCTATATTTTGGAACCAGGTGATAGCTTTTCTTGCAGGTGTTGTTGCATCTCTGGAAGCTGCCCTGGGGACTTAGGTTTCACTGACAATGGGTTTGGAGCAACAGCTGGTGAACTTCAGAAATGTCAGCTTCATCCTTTGCACCTTTATTTTATGACTTTTTACTCAATATATTTGCTCTAGGAAAAATGTATGGTTTTTAGAATTTTCTCAGGAAGACAAAAAGTAAAATGAATTAATAATCTTTCTTTATTAATTTTTCCTGATAATCTTGTTGGAAGCCTTTGTTTCTTTTCCCTTTCTACTGTTAATTATTATTTACCTACTTAAAAACAAAAATATAGTGGAGTTACCTTGAAGTCACGTTAAGAGCTAAGTTATCCCTTGTCAAGTAGTATGGTAGAGCTTCATTGCATAGATCAAACAGGCAGATCACAGCCTAAACTATGACACAGGGTCTTACCTTGAAGTGCTCTGAGCCTACATTGCTCTAAACATAATCACATAGAGTAATATGACTAGTGTTGACTGTTAGTGGTCTTATTATAGAGTGGTTCTACTGTAGTCTGGTAAGTATAAGGAAGGAATATTCAGTGCTGTTGATCTAATTTCACAGTAACCTTTGTTTTGAGACACCAGATACTTTGGACATGTGGCTTATCTGTAAGTTTTGAAAAACAGTTTAGCTATTATTTTTTATGTCTATAATGATTGAAATGGTGTGACTCTACCAAACCTCAAAATGTCAAAATTAGTTGTTAAAATGTCTGAGAACAATTTTAAAGAAAAAATGATTGACATAATTAAGCTACATTGCTGACTCAGCCTATGTACTTAGAGCAATTTGGAGGAGCTGTTGTGTGGCTACTAGTTAACTATGGGCCTAACTAGGTGCTTATATCGGAGAAGGCAATGGTACCCCACTCCAGTACTCTTGCCTGGAAAGTCCCATGGACAGAGGAGCCTGGTAGGCTGCAGTCCATGGGGTCGCCAAGAGTCGGACACGACTGATCGACTTCACTTTCACTTTTCACTTTCATGCATTGGAGAGGGAAATGGCAACCCACTCCAGTGTTCTTGCCTGGAGAATGCCAGGGTTGGGGGAGCCTGGTGGGCTGCCGTCTGTGGGGTCGCACAGAGTTGGACACGACTGAAGCGACTTAGCAGCAGCAGCAGCAGGTGCTTGTATTTGGGAAAGTGGAGCAGGATGAGTAAAAGGGAAGGAGGTATGGGAGAAAAGAAAGAGAAAGGAACTCAGGGAGAAAGAATGATTGATTCATTAGCTTACATTAAAAAACATTCTGTTGTCTTAATGAAACAGAATGTATCAGTCAATGTTGAATAAACCTTGTGAACAAAGAGGATTTTCATTGTAAACAACCTTGTTTGCTCTGAGGGAAAAAACCACCCTTGTAAATCAGGGCTCAGTTGTGTCCAGCTCTTTGCGGCCCCATGGACTGCAGCCTGCCAGGCTCCTCTGCCCATGGAATTTTCCAAGCAAGAATACTGGAGTGGGGTGCCATTTCCTACTCTAGATGATCTTCCCAACCCAGGGATCAAACCCATGTCTCTTGAATCTCCTGCATTGGAAGGAGAAGCCCTTGTAAATCTGGTTTGTATAAAAAAGGACCCTGCAGAGAGAAGTAATCAGCCCACATTTGTATCTGGTTTTGAATATAATATATGCATGTCTTGGTACAACAAGAAAAATCATTTATATTACCTTCATAAGAAAGGTGACAAAGAAAATACAAGTTTTGAGTACTTATATTGGGAGGTGTTTGCTTTCACCTGGCTTTAATGTCCTTCAATATTATAGAACTACAATAGAACTACTACAGAACTATGTAAATTAGTAGATGACTTATGAGGCAATAAAAACCCAACAGTATGCATCACATGCATAAAGAAGTTATGCAATATGGTTGGTTTGGGAGTTACATTTGTACAAAATAATTTTAAAAATTTTAAAAGGAGGAGTGATCATAATATGTAAAAGAAGTAATTGCATAACATTTTAACATGAATAAATAGTGCAAGTTGTGGAAAGCTTGTAAACCTGCCATCTAAAACTGATTACCCTTATGAGCATTTCATGCTGTTTGACAGTGAAAAGTACACCTTGTAAAAGCTGTTACACAAACCATTACATTTAAAAGGTTTCCATCTCACACCCAAAAATTACACTTATTTGCTGCAAGTGAAAATTCAGAATTTGTTCCTTGTTTATTTTGGTGGCAGTTATCATGGTGTTGAATTTTGCTTCTCCCCCTTCTTCCTGGAAAACTAGAAATTAGCCTTTTTGATTTCTTTATTTCAGTATAAACACAGTCAGTTTGTGTGCTATAGGCTACAGACAGAGATAATGTAATAATGAAAGTCGAACCTGAAACACTCTGATATTCCATGTAATAATAAAATACTGAACCTAGGTCACTTAGATGCTTCATGTGTATGAGGAATAGACACATGAAGACACAAAAGACAAAAGACAATTTTGCAAGAGGATTCAGAATCTCTACAGAATATAAAATCCAGGGACCCATTTTAGTTAGCATCTCCATACACACACACGTTTGCCGTACTTGAAATCTTGTTAAACATCTTCAAAGAATACCTTAATCATTTATGTGAGAAAGAAACTTGAAAATGTCTAAGAGACTCACTTATTTTAGGGTTTCATTCTCCATGTTATGTGCATTTCTTTCATTGTGTAAGAAGCAGTTTGAGCTTTTGACAGGCCTTCCTACTTCTTTTTGCATGCATTCCTTCTTTCTTCTCTTATGCACCATAGTTTGTTAGAAAGAGCTATTGACTGGGAATTGGGAATTCTAAGTTCTAATGCCAACTCTGCTACTAACTGATGGATCCATTTGGTTTATTGGTCTCAGATTACCTGTGAAATGGGGACCTGAACCATATGACCTTGCGGATACTTTTTAGCCTTAAATGCTGTGATTTTGAGAAGTAGAGCATTTATCTGAAAATCTATTATATGCCCTCTTCTCCAGGGTTTTTTTTTTTTTACTGAGTGATCAATTTACTGAATGGATATTTCTTCTAAGAGCAGTTTGCTGAAACATGAAATTCATTGGGTGGCAATTTTGTTAAGTTCTCCAAGTACTCTGATTTATTAGTTAGCTAAGAACCAGTTTTCCAAATTATCATCTGCCTGAAATATGTTTGTATTAATTACATATAAAATTTATCACAAATTACACTGCACTAAATAGTCACAAAAGCTTTTGAAATTTTGGTAAGAAGTATTAATTAGGCAAGCATCATCACTACGAACAAAGCTAGTGGAGGTGACAGAATTCCAGCTGAGCTATTCCAAATCTTGAAAGATGAGGCTGTGAAAGTGCTGAACTCAATATGCCAGCAAATCTGGAAAACTCAGCAGTGGCCACAGGACTGGAAAAGGTCAGTTTTCATCCCAATCCCAAAGACAGGCAATGCCAAAGAATGCTCAAACTACTGCACAATTGCACTCATCTCACACGCTAGTAAAGTAATGCTCAAAAGTCTCCAAGCCAGGCTTCAGCAATACGTGAACCATGAACTTCCTGATGTTCAAGCTGGTTTTAGAAAAGGCAGAGGAACCAGAGATCAAATTGCCAACATCCGCTGGATCATGGAAAAAGCAAGAGAGTTCCAGAAAAACATCTATTTCTGCTTTATTGACTATGCCAAAGCCTTTGACTGTGTGGATCACAATCAACTGTGGAAAATTCTTCAAGAGATGGGAATACCAGACCACCTGATCTGCCTCTTGAGAAATCTGTATGCAGGTCAGGAAGCAACAGTTAGAACTGGACATGGAACAATAGACTGGTTCCAAATAGGAAAAGGAGTATGTCAAGGCTGTGTATTGTCACCCTGCTTATTTAACTTATATGCAGAGTACATCATGAGAAACACTGGACTGGAAGAAACACAAGCTGGAACAAGATTGCCGGGAGAAATATCAATAACCTCAGATATGCAGATGACACCACCCTTATGGCAGAAAGTGAAGAGGAACTCAAAAGCCTCTTGATGAAAGTGAAAGAGGAGAGTGAAAAAGTTGGCTTAAAGCTCAACATTCAGAAAACTAAGATCATGGCATCCAGTCCCATCACTTCATGGGAAATAGAAGGGGAAACAGTGGAAACAGTGTCAGACTTTATTTTTCTGGGCTCCAAAATCACTGCAGATGGTGACTGCAGCCATGAAATTAAAGACGCTTACTCCTTGGAAAGAAAGTTATGACCAACCTAGATAGCATATTGAAAAGCAGAGACATTACTTTGCCAACAAAGGTCCATCTAGTCAAGGCTATGGTTTTTCCAGTGGTCATGTATGGATGTGAGAGTTGGACTGTGAAGAAGGCTGAGCACCAAAGAATTGAAGCTTTTGAACTTTGGTGTTGGAGAAGACTCTTGAGAGTCCCTTGGACTGCAAGGAGTTCCAACCAGTCCATTCTGAAGGAGATCAGCCCTGGGATTTCTTTGGAAGGAATGATGCTAAAGCTGAAACTCCAGTACTTTGGCCACCTCATGCGAAGAGTTGACTCATTGGAAAAGACTCTGATGCTGGGAGGGATTGGGGGCAAGAGGAGAAGGGGATGACAGAGGATGAGATGGCTGGATGGCATCACTGACTCGATGGATGTGAGTCTCAGTGAACTCTGAGAGTTGGTGATGGACAGGGAGGCCTGGCATGCTGCGATTCATGGCGTCTCAAAGAGTCGGACACAACTGAGCGACTGATCTGATCTGATTAATTAGGCTTTCCTGGTAGCTCAGCTAGTAAAGAATCTGCCTCCAATGCAGGAGACCCTGGTTTGATTCCTGGGTTGGGAAGATACCCTGGAGAAGGATAGGCTACCCAATCCAGTATTCACGGGCTTCCCTGGTGGCTCAGATCGTAAAGAATCTGCCTGCAGTGTGGGAGACCTTGGTTCGATTTCCGAGCGGGGAAGATTCCCCTGGAGAAGCATGGCAACACACTCTAATATTCTTTCCTGGAGAATCCCCATGGACAAAGGAGCCTGGCAGGCTATATAGTCCCTGGGATTGCAAGGAGTTGAACATGACCGAGCGACAAAGCACACACATTAATTAGTTTTAATTTTTCCACAGCAGCTTCACCACGGATATTTGTCAACAAATATTTATCAGTACAGCCCAATTGAATGTCAAATGTATTGTTGATACTTTATATATGAAATACCTTTCAGTTGCTTAAAACCAAAACAATATATTTATCTATTTGTTGCTGCTGCTAAGTCACTTCAGTCATGTCCGACTCTGTGTGACCCCATAGACGGCAGCCACCAGGCTCCCCCGTCCCTGGGATTCTCCAGGCAAGAACACTGGAATGGGTTGCCATTTCCCTGTCCAATGCATGAAAGTGAAAAGTGAAAGTGAAATCCCTCAGTCATGTCCAACTCTTAGCTACCCCACGGACTGTAGCCCACCAGGCTCCTCCATCCATGGGATTTTCTAGGCAAAGTACTGGAGTGCGGTGCCATTGCCTTCTCCCTATCTATTTGTAGTGGTTAACAAATTTGTTAAATTAGGATAAGTATAGAATGTATTCAATAGGTGAAAAGTGTATTAAAAGAAATACACCTTCCCTGTTCTCATTTATAAACTCCATGATATTCAAGACATGCACATTCCTTTAATTTAAAATTAATATTCATTTTCAAAAGTCATTGGCTGAGAAACTGGTGAAATTCCAGAATATAGTTATAGGTAGCCTATAGTGTGCTAACTTGTAGCAAAATTTCAGATAAGTTAAAAGCTTGAACTCATCAATAGAAGGGTCAAAGAAATCCTCAAAGGCCTTTTAAAACTTTTATTCAATACAAATTGTGTCATAGAGTAAATGGTTAAAAGAAACGGATTTTGAGTGAACTGGTCAATTTGTCACCAATGGTTCTTATCTAGCAAGTTGATTTCTGACAGAGTGGTCTTAGTGTTATCATATACCCATCAGCATCTCTACCAGGAGTGGGGGACAGTGAAGCTGTAATGGAAGAGTACTACTGCCTTTAGAGTTAGAGTGGTTTTCCTCACCTTTGCCTATAGCCAAAGTTGGAACCATCTGGAAGGTCTGCCTCTGTGTGTATTTGCATGTGTGTTGTATACTTACTATATGTACAGCATAACTGTTGATGCTAAATATCCATTATGTGTATGTCTGTGGGTGTGTGCATGCAAATGCGCTGTGGCTACCACAACAGAGGATTAGTAACTTGGTTAAGAAATTACAGCATGTCCAATTTCTGTTGCAGAAGATTAAAAATATAGAAAAGACTACTATTTAGACAGGACTACATAGATAGCATATTCAAAAGCAGAGACATTACTTTGCCAACAAAGGTCCGTCTAGTCAAGGCTATGGTTTTTCCTGTGGTCATGTATGGATGTGAGAGTTGGACTGTGAAGAAGGCTGAGCACCAAAGAATTGATGCTTTTGAACTGTGGTGTTGGAGAAGACTCTAGAGTCCCTTGGACTGCAAGAAGTTCCAACCAGTCCATTCTGAAGGAGATCAGCCCTGGGATTTCTTTGGAAGGAATGATGCTAAAGCTGAAACTCCAGTACTTTGGCCACCTCATGCGAAGAATTGACTCATTGGAAAAGACTCTGATGCTGGGAGGGATTGGGGACAGGAGGAGAAGGGGACAACAGAGGATGAGATGGCTGGATGGCATCACTGACTCGATGGACGTGAGTCTAAGTGAACTCCGGGAGTTGGTGACAGACAGGGAGGCCTGGCGTGCTTCGATTCATGGGGTCTCAAAGAGTCGGACACGACTGAGCGACTGAACTGAACTGAACTGACATAGTAGTTAGTCTGTACAACATTTAAATCATTGTATTATAAGCCCAATACAGCATATAGCTAGGGTAAAAAAAAGAAAAAAAGCCCACAGTTTTTGTTCCTGGTACCTAATACATGGTATGGTATATTTATGTCCTCACTCTGTCCATTTCTAACTATGTGACCTTGGAGATTATAGAATCATTTAAGCTTTGGGCCTAAGTTTTCTCATCCATAAAATGGGATAATAATAGTACTTACCTCACAGGATTTCTGGACAGATTAAATAATGCATGCAAAATCCTTACATAAATGTGTTAACTAATTTATAACTAGAGGTTTCTTGAAATACCCTTCTATTATTTTTTTTGTGAAGTTTCAATAATTGTTAAGAGAATATAGAAGAATGTCAGTTGAATATTGCCAAGCTCAAATAAATTTCAAATTGTTAATTAATTATGAAGTTAGAATAATTACTATTAGGCCAATTACTTATTCTTAGTTTTTCAGCTATGAAAATTAAAGATCTCTGAGTGCTTCTGTCTCTTGAAAACAAAAGGAGGCATACCAGGCTACATTTTCTCAGATGATATGATTAGAGCATTGGTTCTTAAACCACAATTCAGTGAATCAGGTATACTTATTAAAATAGTAAATGATGTGTCAGGAGATTCAGAGCAATAGTTGCAAACTTAATTTGCTCATTTGAGTTTATTTAATCCTTATTTTGTTTCTTTATTGAAAAAAAACTATACACAAAATCTGTTAAGGCATACAAATATTAGAATATGGGAGTTATAAAATTCTGCCATAATCGGAATTGAAAGTGAAGTCACATTAGAAAATTAGGAGAAAATATTCCTAATAAATAACTTGGTTGTAAATGGCTCTCAGTTCAGTTCAGTCACTCAGTTGTGTCCGACTCTTTGCAACCCCATGAATTGCAGCATACCAGGCCTCCCTGTCCATCACCAACTCCCGGAGTTCACTCAAACTCATGTCCATCGAGTCGGTGATGCCATCCAGCCATCTCATCCTCTGTCATCCCCTTCTTCTCCTGCTTGCAATCCCTACCAGCATCAGGGTCTTTTCCAATGAGTCAACTGTTCGCATGAGGTGCAAAATCCTTACATAAATATTGGAGTTTCAGCTTCAGCATCAGTCCTTCCAATGAACACCCAGGTTTGAGAAAACTATATTTTTTCACAATTTTTAAATATTAAATGCACCTGATATAGTGTGCTCTAATAGTACTGTTTCTGCAGGGTCTTAAACTCATCCTCCTTGTAGATTCATCTGTTCATTCAACAAATTGAAGATCCTCTGTGTGTTAGGCAGTGTTACATATTTGTAGGTGAAAAAGATAAACATAGTCCATGTGCTCATGGTTTTTATAATCATCTGGAGAGACAGTTAAACTGCATCTAATATTGTTGCTAGCTGAGTAAAAGTAAGATGCTATAGGAACACTCAAATACCAGATCCAGACTTATTTGGAAGCAGAGGGGTCACGGAGAGGGAATAGTGATGGGGTTTGGGAGAGTGTCTGGGGGAAGTGGAAGGTATTCTGAGATCTGAAAGATAAAGTGAAGAGGTGGGAAGGCACATTTGAGTCAAAGAGAACTTCCTGTGCAAAAGCCCTGGGATCAGGAAGCTGAGAGTAGTTCCATATGGCTAACTTGTATTTTGGAGAAGGAAATGGTAACCCACTCCAGTATTCTTGCCTAGAGAATCCTGTGGATGGAGGAGCCTGGTGGGCTGCCGTCCATAGGGTCGCACAGAGTCCGTCACGACTGAAGCGACTTAGCAGCAGCAGCAGCAGCTTGTATTTCGTACTCTCTGGAGATGGTAGGCGGGAGCTATATTCTAAAGAGTCTTTCTTACATACCCTTGTTGAGGGCTTTGCTGTTCATCCTAAGGGCACTGGGAACCTATTGCAGGAACTGACCTCCACTCTGAAGCTGAAGAGATGAAGATAATGTGAGTAAATTTTGAGAGACAAAGAAGCAGAATCATTGGCCTCCGTAATTGATTAGATTTGGGAATTGAGAGAGAAAAGTTTGGTGATAAAAGAAATGATAGAACAGTCACTGTTGAAGGTATTTTAAGGGTTAAAGGAAGAGTTCTGTTTTAGTCCCCTGGGGAGATCCCCAAAGTGTAAGAAGAGGAGGGAGGGTAGAAATGAAACGCATCATGTAAAATTTTACAATTATATAAAACATTACATAATGACAATAGCTTTTAATAATAGAGAATTTACAGGTGATTTGCATATTAATATCCCCAGTTAAGGGGTCTTAACCATAGATTTATGAGATAGCCTAAGGTCTAAGGCTTTAGAAGGAACTCTTGCTTTTGAAGCCATGAAAATGCTTTAGAGTGAATTGAAAGGAGTGCATCACCAATTCCAAAAAAGAAGCTTGAAGGAAGTGTCTTTAGTTCAGTATTATTGACTTATTTCAAGTATTATTCATTTTTAGAAGTAATTTTCTGGTTAAGTTTGAGGGCAAACAGAGTTGGGTAGAATTTTCAATCTATTTTAATTTTCATCTTTTATCCAAGCCTTTTTTTCTAAGTGTGTACATATGCATTTTATAATGAAAGTCAGTGTAACTATTTCACTTGATTAATAATAGTATTATGTTTTAGAGCAGTTATTTCCAGTATTTATGTATGTATGAATATATAGATTTTTTTGAAGTCTACCCTCTCTCCCATGTTCACTACATTCACCAAAAAATGGCAGTAATGAGAGTTTAGTTCTTTTAAGATATTGTACATTTAGTGGGGTATATTATTTCCATTATTAGCAATGTTATTATACAGTATTATATCCCCTTTTAGATGTGTTGATCTCTTTGAGCCTGTCATTGCAATAGTTAGGAACTGCAAAAGGCTCTATTCTTTACTTTTATAAAAAGAAAAAGAAATAAGAGGTAGAAAAAAATAGAAAAATTTCTTGCGTGGGAAAGAGAATCCAAGAAAAAGTTGTTATTGAAGCCTTTTTTGGTGTGAAGAAAATTAAGAATTCGTGTTTTACTTCACTCCCTGTTAAATCCAAAGGAAATCCTGTTTGGAGACAGCATTACCTGTTTGCTTTCTTTTGTGGTTCTTTAAGTAGGCTACCTTTTAAGCCAGTGTTTCCTCTCTCTTTGCTCTCATCCCATCTAAAGTAAGACCACTTATTTGGGAGCCCCAGCTGGCCACCATATTTTTCTTTATCAACACAAATCATAAGGCTGAAAGTGAATAATTTCGTGTGTGTGGATAAACCCCACTACTGAGTATAGGGAAAAAAATAAAACTTTTTAATAAAGTTTAGGGTGTGTAGGAAGAAGAAACCAGATGTCACTAGGCTTGTTTTAAAAGAGACACTAAACACCTAAATTCCCCACCTATATCCCCTTCTCAGTTTGAGATCTATGGAAAGGGCACCACTGCTTTTATGAGTTTCAGTATGTGGGAACAGAATTGAAATTCATGTCTTTATTCTGAATTGGACAATAAGTACCAGGCAATGTCATAAGAAAGGGATCATATTTAACATTTGGGAATGTGTATTACCATTGATTTCCTTCTTTCAGCAGAAATATGACCAAGTTCGTGGCACTAGCAATGAATGGACCTGTAGATATAATCTCCATATAATTTTTTTTAATTTCTTATTTTGTATTGAGGTATAGCCAGTTGGGCTTCCCTGGTAGCTCAACTGGTAAAGAATCTACCTGCAAGGCAGGAGACCCCAGTTCGATTCCTGGGTTGGGAAGATCCCCTGGAGAAGGGCATGGCATCCCACTCCAGTATTCTTGCCTGGAGAATCCTCATGGACAGAGGAGCCTGGCGGGCTACAGTCCATGGAGTTGCAAAGAGTTGGACATGACTGAGGGCTTAAGCACAGCACAGAATATAGCCAGTTAACAATGTTGTGATAGTTTGGGGGGAACAGCAAGGGGACTCAGCCATACAAGTACATGTATCAGTTCTCCATCAAACTCTCCTCCCATCCAGGCTGCTACATAACAGTTGAGTGGAATTCCATGTGCTATACAGTAGATCCTGGTTGGTTATCCATTTTAAATATAGCAGAGTATATATGTCCATCCCAAACTCCCTAACTATTCCTTCCACCCATCCCTTCCACCGGCAACCATAAGTTCGTTCTCTTAAGTCTGTGTGTCTGTTTCTGTTTTGTAAGAAAATTCATCTGTGTCATTTCTTATAGCTTCTACATAGAAGGGATATCATATCACTCAGTATGACAATCTCTCGGTCTACCCATGTTGCTGCAAATGGCATTATTTAATTCTTTTAAAATAATTATGTGTACATAGGTACAATGGACTGAGTAGTAGTCCATTTTATATATGTACCACATTTTATCTGTTCCTCTGTTGATGCACATGCTGCTTCCATGTCTTGGGTATTGTTCACACCCCAGTGAACACTGGGGTGTTTGTATCCTTTCAGATCATGTTTTTCTCTGGTTATATACCCAGAAGTGGGATTGCAGGGTTATATGATAGCTCTTATTTTCAGTTCTTTACGGAACCTCTGTACTGTTCTCCATAGTAGCTGTACCAATTTACATTCCCACCAACAGTGTAGGAGGGTTCCTTTCTCTTCACACTCTCCCAGCATTTATTCTTTGTGAATTTTTTGATGATAGCCATTCTGGCTAGTGTGAGGTGACAGCTCATTGTAGTTTTGTTTTTCATTTCTCTAATAATTAGTGATGTTGAACATCTTTTTATGTGCCTCTTGGCCATCTGTATGTCTTCTTTGGAGAAGTACCTATATAAGTCTTCTGCCTATTTGTTAACTGAGTTGTTTGTTTTGATGCTGTTAAGCATCATGAGCTGGTTATAAATTTTGGATACTAATCCCTTGTAGGCCACATCATTTGCAAATATTTTCTCCCCATCTGTGGGTTGTCTTTTCATCTTGTTTATTGTTTCCTTTGCTGTGCAAAAGCTTTTGAGTTTAAGTCAGTCCCATTTGTATATTTTCATTTTTATTTACATTATCCTGGGAGATTGATCAAAAAAGATACTGCTGCAATTTATGTCAGAGTGTTCTGCCTATGTTTTCCTCTAGGAATTTTATAGTGTATAGTCTCACATTTAGGTCTGTAATCCATTTTGAGCTTATTTTTGTGTATGGTGTTAAAGAATTATCTAATTTCATTGTTTTGCATGTAGCCTGTTCCATTAGAAATATTGAAAATGTTGGTTTTTAGAGCACTTTGGGAATTTTGAGCCACTTAGTAGGAAGGCAGACAGAACTTTTACTTACTGAAAGGATCAAATACTATACAGGTATTTTGGGGATTATAAGGGCTATTTTACAGACTACAAAACTGACTTTTTGGGATGGCTCCAGGGTAGGATGAGTCTCTGGAGCTCATGTTGCTTTTGACCAGTAAGCCTGTGGTTAGCTTGAGGCCACCCAAAGTTAAGATCATTGGTTTGGGAAAGCTTGTATTCAGGAGTCCTTAGGAGTTACACTGTTGTCACTGTATACCCTCAAGAATTTTACCAAACCATGCCATTTTACGGACAAGGCAGTGGCACCCCACTCCAGTACTCTTGCCTGGAAAATCCCATGGACGGAGGAGCCTGGTGGGCTGCACTCCATGGGGTCACTAAGAGTCAGACACGACTGAGCGACTTCACTTTCACTTTTCACTTTCCTGCATTGGAGAAGGAAATGGCAACCCACTCCAGTGTTCTTGCCTGGAGAATCCCAGGGATGGGGGAGCCTGGTGCGCTTCTGTCTATGAGATCACCCAAAGTCAGACACGACTGAAGTGACTTAGCAGCAGCAGCAGCAGTAGCATGCCATTTTATATCTGTGAATAAAATTATACCATGGGCTGCATATTATTTGGCATCCTGCTTCTTATACTTAAGTATTATGAACATCTTTCCATGCTGACTTTTATAGATCTATAGAGTGTTCCATTATAGGAATATAGAATAGAAGAATTTATTAGTTCCCCCATTACAGACATTTCAGTTATTATTGACTGTCATAAATAATACTTGAGTGAACATCTTTGTATTTGTGTATATTATTATATTATAATAGTATATATATTATTATATATAATATTATATATATTATATAGAGATACTAGCCTAAATGGGTCCATTTGACTGTTTTTTTAAGACAAATTTAAATTCTTAAAAGGAAACAAGTCTCATATTATTTCCTCTTCCATCTATAAATATTTTCTGAACACAAGGTTAGTACATATCTCTTTTAACCCATGATATGCTTTTCTATGTCATAAACATAACTTTGGTTACATAGTGATCAAATACTAGGCATAGTACATACTTACAGTTCATGTGATATTTGTGTCCATTTGTTCAAATTTAGAATTCTTTCTTAGCACCCAAAGTCTCCATAGAATACTTTATCTTGATGATTTCACTAAAATAGCCTCACCTGTCTAGCTGTTTATATTGCTGCCTGGGATCCAGTGTCAGGGTGCCATTATTGGAGTGAGGCAGACCTGAACTTGAATCCTTTCTTTATCTCTTAATAGTTCTGTGATTGTCAGCAAATTACATAATTCTGAGTTTGAGTGAACTCTGGGAGTTGGTGATGGACAGGGAGACCTGGTGTGCTGCAATTCATGGGGTCGCAAAGAGTCGGACACGACTGAGCGACTGAACTGAACTGAACTGAAGGCTTTTCTCTCCTATAAAATGAGAATATCTACTTAATGGTTGAAATTAAGGTTCAATGTATGCAAAGATGCAAAGCATCTATCACATAGGAAATGCTCAACATATGCTAGCTATTCTTATTACTCTCTCTAGTAATGAAAATGATTGATTTATGATAAAATGCTCTTTGTTTTTTAATTCTAAGTGCTGTCATCATTAAATACTCCGTTTAATAGGTTCTAGTCCCTGTCAGGATTGAATTGACCAATAATAAGAAACATTTATAGATTTGTCTCATAGATTTTGGTAAGAATCTTTCTGTATGTTGCATCATTTTGTTCTCAGACTCTTCTTCTAGTAAGAAAAAGTATAGGATATTCAGAAATTTTTGTTCATTGGTTTTCTTTTCTTTTAGCTGTTATCTGAGTGCTCCTTTTTTTTTTTTTTTTTAGCATATGTCACCTAGGTAAGACTGATTGGCCTTTTAATTTGTCAGAGTGAGTGGGAGAAAATGCCAGGCAGGATGGCCTCAGCAGTAGACTGGACAAGCACGTAGGTCTCTTTTCCCAGGAATTACCTCTGTAACTGATAATAGTCTCTCTTGATAACTAGAAACAAATAACAAAATTCTTACATCATTTCAGCAGTGTGGTTTCAGTAATGTGTTAATAGGTTGTTACATTTTTTAATTAGTCCATTAAGATAAAAAATGTTAAAGTTATTTAATTTGATTTGTTTTCTCCAAAGAACAGTTTTTCATAATCTATTTCTGAATCAAAGAGAAAACTTTTGCTTGAAGAGTGAAAAAAGTTACCCAGGCAAACTGTATATGTTACCAGTGTGCTGATTAATCATTGCCAAGATTAATCTCTGTCATCAGTTATCATAGGAAGATGACTGCCAAGCAGTCTACACTATTATCATTCCATCATTTTTCTACAGATCAATTTAGTACAAAAGATTAAATGTACACAGGAGGATTATAGCATCAAATCTAAAAAAGAAGCAGAGCTTTTATAATATAGAAAATTAGAAATTTTTGTTTTACATCTCTTTAGTTACTTGATTTACTGATTTGAGAAAGCCCTGTGCTTTATTTACAATGAGTAAACTTTTCACAGAGGTATATTTCAAGTAAAAAGAGCTGACTGTTAGTTTGTAGCTTAACCAGTTTGTTTTCATTTGTGCTAGTGAAGTGAAAAAAAAAAAAAAAAGCCAAGACATAGTGTTTTACATTTGTAGGTATATTATTCAGACCAATAAAGTTTTGTCAGTTTCAAAAAAAGAAAACCACATTATTTTAACCCTATATATAATTTCTAATATACCTCATTATTTTTCATTATATTGTCAACTTTGAAAAAAGCTTAATATTCTTAGTTTTTTCCTAAAGAAGTGGAATGATCTTAATATTTTCATCATCCACTTCAGAATAGTCAGAAATGTATATTTCATACTGGTTTTGTGTTCAGGAAAGTATGTATCAGCTATTTTGTTTCCCAAAATCATGACTCAGTTGTCTAATTTTAATAAGTAGAGGTTTTCAATGCTATGGGTGTTATATATGCTCTTATTTATTTTCTAACATTTATTTAAGAATACTGATGCTTAATCAAAGTATTAGTAATAATCTCATACTGAAAAAGTTTTGTTGTGATTTTGGATGTTTCTCTGTGAAAGCACACTGATGTTAAACTCCTTATTCTGTATTATAAAAGTAATAATTTTAAATTATGACTTTTTGTTCTGTAAATAGCATTCCTATGGTCTTATGTTGAACCAGGTTTCTAAGTAATTTATTCTTTAATGTCACATTTTAGGTGTGATTTATTTTTACTATACCAATAACTAACTATCATAATAATATTGGTTAATTTGGTTGAAATAGAAATTGGAATTACCATCTTTTGCTTTTCTGTACTAAGGATAAAGGAAGATAATTCTATGTTGTATTCAAATTACAGGTTTTTATTTTGAACTGAACTGAATTAAAACTTGTTACATTCCTTGGTGTGTAATGACAATACAGTCAGTATACTGGGACCAAGCTTTGCAGACTTTGCTTTTTTTTTGGAAAGCAAATTATTTCAGGATAAAAAAACCCAATAAAAATTAGATGATACTATGTACTTTTAAGCTAGCCCAGTTATATAGTTCTGTTTGATAAGTAATTGATTAGGTCAGACTATTAAACCATTTAATCTGGCATGTACATTGTGTGTGATGAAAGAAATCCAGCTGTGAATTTGAGTGTATTAAATAATCTTCAGGAAGTTTCACAAAGAACACTTGAATGCCTTGAAACTTGCAATAATGTGTGTTTGTTCCAAACACATTTGCTTTGCCTGGGTTTTGCCCATCAGGTTGCAGAATGGTAATCTTGCGGCATTCAGCAGCTGGGTTTTTGCAATATTCTTTTCCCTTTTCCAAGGGTTAATTAGCCTTCTTTCAAAATGTGGCCTATTTAGCTGTAGATTCGCATGATTCAGCCAGAGCTGGCCATACAAAGCAAAAACCGTTAACAGGCGGGTGTGTCCAACTGCTTAATTAGCCAGAATAAAAAGGTCCTTTGTCAAACAAGCATCTGTTGCTCTTGACACACCTGACAGCCACATTAGGCAAGGATGACTAGACTGAAATCGTGCATTTCTCTCCTGCAAGAATATACAACTTATTTACATATGGACTGCATCATGGACAAACGGCAGGGGTTTATTTAGCTTATCAAAATGGATTAATGTGACAGCATTTGTGGCTGATAAACAAATATCACTTGAAAGGGGGCTATGAAGGAACTAAACTAACCAAATTACTCCCAAACATAAACAAAACATCAGAAACCACCATTAGATGAATGGGAACACCTCAGATGTACACACAGTCCTTTATACTGGATCTAAAACAAAACCTACAAATGAAGCATGTTAAGACACTACCCTCATGTGATGGTCTGTGCTTTCAAGTAATGTTGGAAAGCTACCAAAATACTCTGCATGTGTCAGTGGGTTTAAATGATCTGTTTAGGAGAATTTGGCGGGAAGCTTACACTTCTCAGCATGCTTTAACATTCAAATTGATCTGCTATTAAATCAGGTCTTCAGAATTAATCAGTTAAAATGCCTCTGGAAAAACACTAGTTGGGATTTATTGAAAATGAAAGTGAAGGTGGCTTAGTTGTGTCTGACTCTTTGTGACCCCATGGACTATACAGTCTATGGAATTCTCTAGGCCAGAATACTGGAGTGGGTAGCCTTTCCCTTCTCCAGGGGATCTTCTCAACCCAGGGGTCGAACCCAGGTCTCCTGCATTGCAGGTGGATTCTTTACCAACTGAGCTACAAGGGATGCCCAAGAATACTGGAGTGGGTAGCCCATCCCTTCTCCAGGGGATTGTCCCAACCCAGGAATCGAACCAGGGTCTCCTGCATTGCAGGCGGATTCTTTACCAAATGGGCAATGAGGCTTCTCTGATAGCTCAGTTCAGTTGTATTATGTCTCAGTAGAAAGAGAATGCTTCCTGCGTTCGATGTCAGAGAGAGAAGAGATGTCTCACTATTATAGATCAAATAGGATAGTTTGAGAATCCCAAAGATTTTCTGTTCAGACCAGTTATCTCTAGCTTTTCATTTGGAAGCCTTTCATTGTGATTTTGCAAAGTATTCAGTAATGTACATTATGACATGTGTGTGGTATATGATAACATGGGCTTTAGAGTAAAGCAAATCTGGATTTGAATTTAGACACTTACTCTTACCAACTGTGTGACTTTCAGCAAGTTTTTAATCAATTTGTGCTTCAGTTTTCTCTTTTAATTGGAAATAATAGCATTACCATTATAGGGGTCTTTTGAGGATTAAATGAGAAGATACATTTCAAGCTGCTAGCATATTGTGTGGCACCTGGAAAAGACTAGTTAATGAGAGACCTAACTATGGGATTGTGAGTGTTTTTTTGTTATAACTTTTTGAGCCAGTCTCTGGGAGGGATGTGACCAAGATCCTTTGAAGGCCTGAGGCTTTGGTGGAGAGAACCTCTTCTGCAAACTTGAGGAAGAAAATGAAATCAGAGGATAATTAAGTTGTGTCTATTAAGGAAGGGTAGAGACCAAACTGGGAGACTAAGTTCTTATCAATTGGCATGACCCTGTAATTCAGGAGCCAAGGAGATTAGATGATGAGCAGTAACTTGGGAGTAAACAGTAGATATTCTGGAAAGTTATTGAATGTTCTGGATTGGTCTTTCTGTGTTGCTTTTGATGTGGTATATTCTAGAGCGAGAAGCTGGATGGAAATTTCTTCATGACTGTCTAACTTTAAGGTATATAGGCCATCATTTTCTCTCCATCTTATTTTCCCCATTGTATTCTGTAAAGGTTGCTCCTATTAAATAATTGGGATCTTTTTCCTTCTTTCTCATTCTAAAAGTTTACCAATTTGCTTTTTTAAATTCCCTTCACTTCTGGTCTATTCAGTGTCAATTATGAAACTCAGGACTTCTAGTTTGTTAGTAGTTCAGTGCATGAGCTTCAGTGTGATGTCCATACCCTCTTTTTTTTACTTCCAACAGCTATTTGGTCTCGGTTCAGTGACTTAACATCTCTGGGCCTCAGCTGACCCAGAGATGAAGTTAAATTATAAAGATTTTAGTTCCAATCATCTAAAAGTTAAACATTCCTATTAGTAAAGTAGTCAAAGCTTGGGTGTTTCTTTTATGCCTCAAATGCCTATAAAGGCCAAGCATATGTATTGCCATATAAATAATTTGAGTATAAAACACATAATATGGGCTTACCTTTTCTAGATATTCAGATTTTTCAAGAGAATTTAGAAATTTGGCTTTTAACACAGAATTTTCTGGTTTTTAAAGGCTGACAGTTAAAAATTTTAATTTGTAGATAGTCTATGCCAAAGCCTATCTATGGAGTCTAATATGGTCCATAGGCACCCAGTTTTCAAATCTGTGCCTTTTATCTTCTGATAAGCTCTCTCAGGTGATTTACTGAGGAATTACTTTCAAAGTGCATTTAATTTTTTAAAGATCTTCATTATTTATAGTCTTAACATTTATTTGTCTAAAACAGTGGTTGTCAAATTATGAGTCATATACCAAAAAACAGTGTGTAGGGTGATCTTCTGTACAGACCCCTGGACACACGAAAGAGCCTCAGTGAAGTTCCTAGCCAAGACTGGAATGAACAGGAGAGGGTTTTACTTTGAGTGACTTCATTGTAAGAATCTCATCCAACCCTGGATTGAATAGCTTAAACACAAAAACATAATTGGCAACTGTGTTCCTCATTTGTGTACTAAATTGACCAATGCCTCTCTTGGAGTTGGGAAGAGAAGCTAAGAAAAACTCACTGAAGATGATATCAGTCTGGTTCATTCCTCATTCCCTGCAGAAAGGTGTCACCTCGCTCTCACTAATAGCCCTCTGGTACAGTGCAAGTGGCATCAATTGCCCAAAAGTGTGTAATGAATTAAAGGAAATTGGCATGTGTTTTCTTTTGGGGGAGGGTATTTCTTCCCTCTACAATGGAATAAAGAAGAGGTACAGATAGAGTTCTGAATTTGTGTATCCCCTCTCCCAATTTTGGGAACCATTAATCCCCAGGAGAAGGAAATGGCAACCCACTCCAGTGTTCTTGCCTGGAGAATCCCAGGGATGGGGGAGCCTGGTGGGCTGCGGTCTATGGGGTCGCACAGAGTCGGACACGACTGAAGCGACTTAGCAGCAGCAGCAGTCCCCAGGTAATCTTAATTAGGCAAGAGTTTTATGTAGTGAATACTGTCATTCTCAAATATTGTCAGGCATATTCGTGGTCTTAATACTAGTGAAGAAAAAAGGCTGTGTGTGTGTGTTTGGAGATCAGTGTTACATTTTTTATTAATTAGCCACAATCTTTAGCTATTTCACATAAAAAAGTCTTCTTTTGGAAAACTGGAGAAACTGACAACTAGTTTTGCTTTCCCATAAATTCAGTTTCAGTGAGCTGAACATTAGCTGGCCCAAATAAATGGAGTGGTAGCCACTGTCACCATCACTTTCCTTCTGTAGCCCCTCTCTACCTTCACTGTATGGGCATAACGTTCCTCGTCTGTAAATGGAGATTATAATCATACCAACCACATTGGGTTTTCACGTGGAGTTGTTTATGAATTAACATGTAAAGCATTTAGAAGAGAACATAGCATGTGTTAAATACTCTGTCAGTGTTAGCTTTACTGCTGTATCTTTTTGTATGCATTAAGGTTTATTGTTCTGCTTTAGAGGTTTGACTAACAGTGGAATAAGAATAGTCAATCACCTAAAGTTATACCATTATCAAGGTCTAGAAAGAAAACTAAGCAGAGCTTCTAAGTGAAAAGGCCTAGTCCTTTCTCTACTCCCTGTCACCTTGAGCAAGTCTCTTAACCTCTCTGGCTTTAGTTTTCTCTTTTACGAAATAAGTTTAGATTAGATATCTTCAGAGGTCCGTTTCTGAAATTGAATGAGATGATAGAAAAGGTTTGGGGAAAAGTTGGAAGAGGTCATGCTGTGACAAAAGATGCTGAGAGGGGTTAATTTCCTACTGAAAGAACTGAATGCTCTTTCAGAATTTTCTTTGGGAAAATTAATGTTCATCATACTGTTCATGGATTTAAACCATAATGCAGTATTTTTCTTAAGCTACCAATTAAGTATTGTTTTTTCCCCTAGGAAAGAAAACTAGAATTCTGGTCCCTGCTCAATAGCAAAGAAATTAATATTTTTTCTATTGACTGTAAAAGTAACAAAAGGGAATATCAGGGTCTAAGAAACCATATTTGTTGAATGTACACTGTAAAATTTAATCCTGATTTAGTTATTAAATCCTTAATTTAGTAAGGTAGGCACATAAGAACTGAAAAATATGCCGTGTTGAGTTGTGAATGAGAGATGGTAAAATTTCGTGTCTTTGTTTGCAAATGTCACTAGATAATAGTGATCCTCCTTATCTTTCAAAATATTCAACATTATTGTTGTTTGGCTTTCTTTGTGTAAGAATATAATTTAACTGTAATTTTAGCACCATATCATCCCACAGGCAAGAAAATCAGTGAGCTTGATCCTGTGGCTAAGTTTAGGATATATCGATTGGTTTATATATACACATTAATTTTTAAAAGTCAGTGAATATTGAGTTCGAAAGTTGGACCTCAGAAATAATTTATTCTAAATTGTACACTTCCAGTGACATCCTATAGTTTATAAAAGTGTTGAGAAAGTACAATTTATGACATTTGCATCCAGTTAGGGTTTGTGTTATGAGAATTAAGTCTTCACATAATTTACAATATGACTAGTTTATAGTGTGCTTGAAACAGCTTATAACAGATGAGACCTCATTGAAGTTCAACCTTTATAGCCTCAAAATAAGAGGTATTTCTGGAGATTTTTAAAATGTAGATTAGAAATTTTCTATATTGATTTTAAAGTGGTCAACATGACTATAACCATGCATGGAATATCAAGAGAGCATGTTGGGTGGAGTTAGAGATATTCTGGGAGTGGGAAGTTAGTCTCAGTGTAGGATGTTAAGAGCAATGTGATGCATCTAGTCATATGAGAAGAGCATTTTAAACTTTCTTTCTGTTTTAATAAATTTCAGAGACCATCATGCAGACATCAGAGACCGGGTCGGACACAGGTTCGACAGTGACTTTACAGACATCTGTGGCTAGTCAAGCAGCAGTGCCTACACAGGTGGTACAGCAAGTACCGGTCCAACAACAGGTAAGGAGCTGCTGTTCCCAGAGAAGATGCTGTGCATCTCCTTGAGCTGCCCCTCCAACACAGCTGTGTTGAAGAAATGATTCGGATAATACTTTCTGGCACAACGGGTGCCAAAACAGACCTTGTTCAGTTCTTAGATAAAGTCAGCAAATGTTCCTTGAGCATTTTCCGGTGTGCCAAGTTCTTTCTGAGATAGGCTGTAGGGATACAAAGATAAACACTCAAACTATAATCCGTCTTTCAAAAGAGCCTCTTAAGTCCTAAACAGAGCATTTGTTTCTGACTTGACCACTCTAACTGCGTTTTCTCCTCCTCTTCACCCCTCCTTATTCTTTATCACATCTTCCTATTTCTTTCTTATTGAAATGTCGGCACTCATATTTTTATGTAATTGGCTTATGGTAGTATTTGATAAAGGAGAGGATGTTTGTACCCCTACAGGAAGGGATTTTGCGTTTGTGATATTTTGGAAGGTGCCTGGGTGTTATGGTGACTGATACTGTTTAATGAAAATTAAATTATCTTAAAGGTCTGAAAGTCTGAGTCATGCCACTTAAAAAATTGAGAATGAATTCATCATCACATGTTTACTACAAGGCTTATTCATACTTGGGACACTGAGCTTGTTTTGGAAAGCTACTGACAAAATAGTGTTATTTTGTGCCAGTTAATAGTTCTCCTTTGGATTGTGAATACATTGGCCTGTCATTTCTTCTAAAGAATGGTGAGAAAATATGTGAGAAAGATAATTTTCCTGTAATTTCTCAGTATCAAAGAAAATCTTTAGCAAATGTGCTTTTGAAATTGCAATATAAATAAGTCTTTGGGTAAAGGGATAACTTTTCTTAAATTATAGACAGAAGGACTCAAGGTTATGTTCTTCTCAGGAGATAGAAGTGGGATGGGCAGGGGGAGTGCCAGAATCATGGAGAAGGGTCTTGGACTCTCAGTGTAAATGAAGACATCTGTCACAATTATTTCTTTTATACGTAAATCTCAGCACACTCTTCTCTCTGTTCTGTATAACACAATGGTATCATTGATGTCATCACCAATTTCAAGACTCTGAACATTATTCAGAAGAGAGTAGCTTATGGCATATCATCCAAAGAACTATTGGAACAATGTTATATATAATTTTAAGAAGATAGTTCAACAGCCTACCAATATTAAGTACATATTGAACAGTTATACTCACTGTGGTTTGTTGTTTGTTGTTTGTTGCGTGGAGGAAGAATGGCCTTGAGTATTCCTGTCTCTGATGGCAGTGCAGTGGAGAGCCTGCTCTTTTCTCCAGAAGGTGCTCCCTTGAGAACTTGAAGTGTGTGTGATAAGTGCACCTGGCCTTCACTCCTGGACTGTCTTTTCTTTCTCTCTTTCTCTTTTCCCTTTTCTTCCTTTTTTCCTTCCTTCCTTTTCAAGAAACATTTTTTAAAAATTAAATTTAGTGTTATTAGATGTTTGCTACAGGTCAAAATAGTTTAGCAAGTTTGTTATTTAAAAAAAAGCAGTCCTCACCCTCCCTCTATTCCTTCTCAGAGGCAAGCAGTGTTTATTTTACTGTTTCTTGATTTTTTTAGTTTTAAACATTTTTGTATCACACTTTTCTTTCTAGTTAGTCCTTAACATATGCTTGTGTGCATGCACACACACACTTTTTCCGTCCCAGAGGCTCCTGATACACTAGGTTGAACTATGTGGAATTTTTAATCTACAAAAACAGCAATTTCATACGTTTCAACCTAATAGTTATGCTATAATTTTGATATATCATTAATGTTTATATTCTCATGACATATAAAAACTATTCAGATCTATCTAGTGAGCTGTGATTACTTTTCTTTTTTGTAAAACTCATTTAATTTCCTTGCATTTAACGATTATGTGTCCCGTTGAATAAGTCTCAGATCATTCTGACCTGCTCTAGTCTGGAATGGATGGTCTTTGCTCAGCCCCATCCTGGGCAATCCCTTTGCCATCATCCTGGGATTTCCCTTTTCTCTGTTATGTTGGCTTTCCTGTTTCCTAAATCAGTGTCTTAAACTCTTTCTTTATTTGCTAAAGCACGACTTGCAGTAACATCCTAAGAAATGGTATATTTTGCACTCTTTTGTGTCTGAGAGGGAATTTATTTCACAGTTCGGTTGTTGGATGGGTATAGAATTAGGGGTTGGATATCTTTTTCTTCAGAATCTTGAGGGAATTGTTCCAATGTCTTCCAGTTTTCAGAATTGCTATGGAAAAGTGAAAGACTGTTCTGATTCCTGATCCATTGTATGCAACCTATATGTTTTTTTCTCTCATGTTTTAAATCCCAGTTTCTTGAAATTTCATGTCTTGATATGGGCCTATTCCCATACATTGTGCTGGAACCTTGATGAGCCTATTAAATCTCAGGGACACTCATGTTCTCCAGTACTGGGAGTTTTTATTCTTTTTTTTTTCCCCCATTTATGATTACCTCCCCTCTTTTTTCTCCTTTTTCACTTTTTGGACTTTTTGGTTCTGTTTTTAGTTTCATCTTTCATCCCATCTATTACTTTTCATTTCTGTTACCATAATTTTAATTTTTAAGAGCTTTAAAAAATTCCTTATATGGCCCTTTTTATAACATCATGCTTTATTTCCTGTTTATAGTGTCTTTTTTTCTCTCTCTCAAGGTATTAATTTTTCAAGTTTGTGAAATTTTCTTCTCATATAGTCTCTTTCTTTCATGTAGAATAATTTTTTCTGGCCTGTCTTTTGTATTAGAAACTTTTCTGAAATACCTGATAATCTTTGAGGGTTTATTCATATTTTAAAATGTGGGGATAAAAGCCTGATTTGAATGCATCAGTGACTTTGTTGACTTCAGTATAGAGTCACTTGACTGGGCTTTTTAACTGGGGACCTTCTGATGTTCAGTACTTTTTTTCCTCTTGAGGTGGTCATATTTTTAAAGACAACTTCAACTTCTTGCCTGGCGGGTGAATGCTTAGTAGCCTGGGGACCTGAGTAAGGAAAGATAGTTGGATATTTCTTGTGCTAATTCACTGAATCCTTCTTTTCAATATGGTTTCACCTGTACTTGGTTTCCTCAGTGCAGAGGTTAAACCAAAGAATAAACTTTAAGACTTTCACCATAGTTAGGGAAGGCCAGTCCCCTCATTGCACAGAGTTGATAGAGGAGATCTGATTGCTTCTTAAATAGAATCACTTTTTATATTAAATATATATTAAAAAAAACTAAGTTCCTAACAGAAGTAGAAAATCAATATCACCAGCTATAAATAGAAAATTACACATATACACACACACTTTGTTCATATCCTTATAAAAAAATAATCTCATGTACGTATGGAACACAGTATAGAAAACTTTATGGTTATGCCACATGACTCGTTCCCAACAGGCATATTTTTCAGTCCCTCAAGTTCTTTCCTCTAGGACATTCAAGGCAGGTGACAACCTGGTCCCCTTACACCAAGCAAAGAGTTTGAGAGCTTTCATTTTCTTTTTGTCAACAAAGTAGTTTATTTCATATAATGGGTTCTTGTGATATATGCCTGGAAATGCTTGTTATATTGTCCTTCCAGGCTTATCTTATTGGGAAAGATTTTGTCTACTCTGTCCTTTCCTTCCTTCCTCCCTTCCTGTCTCCATTCCTCCTTTCCTTTCTTTCTTCTTCCTCACCTCCCTTTTCCTCCCTTTTTCGTCTCTCCTCCCTTCTCCTCCTTTCCCCTCCCTCCTCTCTCCTCTCCTCTCCTTGCCTTTCCTCTCTTCTAGAACAGTGACATATTTGAAGATCCCCAGTGCATTCTAAAAGTGTTTCTGTGAATATAGATTGTCTATAACTGATAAGATAGGTGCTATAATTTCTTATTATTCTGACATCTCTGTATTGTTAATATGCTGATGTCGTCTTTTTTCAAACTTTGGTCAGATCAGATCAGATCAGTCGCTCAGTCGTGTCCAACTCTTTGCGACCCCATGAATCGCAGCACGCCAGGCCTCCCTGTCCATCACCAAATCCCGGAGTTCACTCAGACTCACGTCCATTGAGTCAGTGATGCCATCCAGCCATCTCATCCTCTGTTGTCCCCTTCTCCTCCTGCCCCCAATCCCTCCCAGATTCAGAGTCTTTTCTAATGAGTCAACTCTTCACATCAGGTGGCCAAAGTATTGGAGTTTCAGCTTCAGCATCATTCCCTCCAAAAAAATCCAAGGGCTGATCTCCTTCAGAATGGACTGGTTGGATCTCCTTGCAGTCCAAGGGACTCTCAAGAGTCTTCTCCAACACCACAGTTCAAAAGCATCAATTCTTCGGCGCTCAGCCTTCTTCACAGTCCAACTCTCACATCCATACATGACCACAGGAAAAACCATAGCCTTGACTAGACGAACCTTTGTTGGCAAAGTAATGTCTCTGCTTTTGAATATGCTGTCTAGGTTGGTCATAACTTTCCTTCCAAGGAGTAAGCATCTTTTAATTTCATGGCTGCAGTCACCATCTAGTGATTTTGGAGACCAGAAAAATAAAGTCTGTCACTGTTTCCACCGTTTCCCCATCTATTTCCCATGAAGTGGTGGGACCGGATGCCATGGTCTTCGTTTTCTGAATGTTGAGCTTTAAGCCAACTTTTTCACTCTCCTCTTTCACTTTCATCAAGAGGCTTTTGAGTTCCTCTTCACTTTCTGCCATAAGGGTGGTGTCATCTGCATATCTGAGGTTATTGATATTTCTCCCGGCAATCTTGATTCCAGCTTGTGTTTCTTCCAGTCCAGCGTTTCTCATGATGTACTCTGCATATAAGTTCAATAAGCAGGGTGACAATATACAGCCTTGACATACTCCTTTTCCTATTTGGAACCAGTCTGTTGTTCCATGTCCAGTTCTAACTGTTGCTTCCTGACCTGCATACAAATTTCTCAAGAGGCAGATCAGGTGGTCTGGTATTCCCATCTCTTTCAGAATTTTCCACAGTTTCTTGTGAAGGCTTTGGCATAGTCAATAAAGCAGAAATAGATGTTTTTCTGGAACTCCCTTGCTTTTTCTATGATCCAGCGGATGTTGGCAATTTGATCTCTGGTTCCTCTGCCTTTTCTAAAACCAACTTGAACATCAGGAAGTTCACGGTTCACGTATTGCTGAAGCCTGGCTTGGAGAATTTTGAGCATTACTTTACTAGCATGTGAGATGAGTGCAAACTGTGGTAGGATGCGTTTAAAATATTCCAAATCTTGTCACTGACCCATGATGGATGTTGAAATCATAGCATTGATGTCCAAGGTAGTTGCTTCTATTGATTTAACTTTTCATTGTGTTCTAGCTTTCCTTGCTTTGGCCATTTGGTATAAAGAGAAAGCCCATAGCTGCATCTTTAAATTTTGAGACAATGTAATGTTAAGTGTATTGGAATTTTGAGAAACCAGAACATTTTAAAATCTTAATATATAGTTTTATTTCTCCAAAACCCTAAGGGTTCTAATTTCACTCTGTAGTAAGTACCAAGCAAAACGTTTATGCTAAAAATATTTCAGTTAGTTTTAATTTATTCTGTATGATGTTAAGAATCAGTTTGTCACTTTCCTTGGACAATCTGATTTAGGAATGGAGAATTCTAAGAAGATATTTTGAGGTATTACTATATAATTCTTTATCAAATTTTCTATTTTTTCCAATATTTCATTATTCATAAAATGCCATAGAGTCTCAGCTTACAAATGCAGACACTGTTGCCCATTTAAATAAAATACATAAGAACATTCAAGTTCAGTATCTTGATTAGAAACTACAAACTTGATATTATTTATCCTTATCATATTTGTAAAAAGCCCTTTTGAACTAATAGGTCTCTATCGAATATGACTAGAAATGTGCTAATCTCCTTTCTCCTATCCCTTCCTTGAGGGATTTGTCAGAGTTTCTTGTGATACGTGTTCAAGTCGGTCATTTTATGCCAAATTTTGAGAGGTCTTCTAACCCTACTTGCCCTGGACCTGAATTAAAAATCCAGGGTAAATGACTCAGGGAACTCAACATTGAAACTGCAACACTGAAACTTCTTTTCATGTGATAAAAGCTCATTTCAAGATTATATTCAGTTAAAGATGTATATATATATATATACACACACACACATATTCTTACAAATATATTTTTAAATATATGTATAAATAAATCACCTATTTAGGCACTGACTCTTTGTTTATAATTTGAATTCACAGAATGGATGTAATAGCTATGTGGCTATATTGTTTCCTTTTGTCTAGTATCAATTTATCACCCATTTAGCATTTCCACTTAAGTTATGGTACATCCTGGAGAGTGAGCGTATTATCATGTGGTCAAAAAGACATTTCGTGTAGGAAACAAATCCAACCAGAACTGTCAGTTAGGCAAAGGACAATCTTCAAGAAGGTTAGGTTTATAGATATCTTTAAAATGGTGCCACAACCCTTAGAAGATGGATTTTAGGGATTAATGTTGGGTATCAATGCTCCTGACTTCCCCACTTTAGGCCACAGCTTAATGGATTATTTCTATCCTTACTTCTCTTCTCCGTGTTCCTGTGTGTAGTAAATCATCACAATCAGAAGGAAGCCATGGTAATTAGCAGTATACCCATGAGAAAGTTCTTCTGATGGAAGCAGTCAACAGTGATTAAGAGGAAAAAATGATTGCCTATAAAATATTGAGTCCAAAACAGAATGTTCTATTGGATTAAAATTTGATCAGTAATATTGTGGTTGGAACCCTGTGTTAGCTTGGAGAACTAAGGCCCAGGTAGTGCATCCATCTTCCTTGTCTATCTTTCCTCTGTTCTGGGTCAAGAGGTTTGCTTCTTGTTCATCCTAGCTTCAATGGGCATGAATAGAATTCTTTTCATTTCAGACCATTATTTGATATAATCAACAGAAACAAAGATGTTTTTCTCTCATTTTCTCTTACTTGGGACTTAATTCTCGTTGGCTTAGTCCCCTAAGGGCATAGTGTTTTCATAATTAAGGCTGTGGCAGACATCCTAAAAGGTGGGGTTATATTTTTAAATGAATTTCAGTTGAAAGTCTTTTGTAAAAATACTTTTTTAAAGACATTAATTTTACTTCTTGAGGAACATATTTATTTTTAGAATCAGAGCTGCTAATTTTTAGTATCCAATATAAAAAAAAAGTGCTTTGAAGGGACATGCTGATTTATAATCAAAATAAATTTTACTGTGCCAACCCAATAAGAAGATTCTTTAGTTGACCAACTGTACTGAATATTTGTAAAAATAAGAACTACTATTTAAATAGTTGGGTAGTTATAGCCTTTGATTCTCTTTTAAGTGATCTTTAGAATATTTTCTCATCTAGATTTAAAAATTATTAAAAACTTAACAGTTCTGGATAGTATATTTTAAGAATAATATGCCAGGCACTGTGTAAATGCTAGGGTTTCAAAGGTAATTCAGTTTGGTACCTGATTTCAGGAAACCAGTGATCTTACTTATTTATCTGTGGCTGTGCTGTGTCTTTGTTGCTGTGTTGGCTTTTCTCTAGTTGCAGCAGGCGGGGGCTACTCTCCAGTTGTAATGCGTGGGCTTGTCATTGCAGTAGCCTCTCTTGTTGCAGAGCACAAGCTCTAGGGCATATGGGTTTCAGCAGTGCTGCATGCTAGCCATATAGTTGCAGCTCACAAGCTTAGGGCACAGGCTCAATAGTTGTGGCCCATGAGCTCAGTTGCTCCTTGGCACTTGGGGTATTCCCAGACCATGGATCCAACCCGTGTCTCCTGCATTGGCTCTTTACCACTGAGCCACCAGGGAAGCCTTGGAAACCAACTTTTAATGGAGATGGATTTGTTATAGAATTAGATACAAAGTTCCTTAGGAGTAAAAATGAAAATTGTTTTGGAAATGAGGGTCAGTGATGTCTTCAAGGATGTGACCTTTGAACTGTGTGCTGAAGGAAAAATTGGCATTCACAAGAAAAACAAACTGGAAAAGGGTATTTCTTCATAGAAATATTGAAGAGCTCAGGTGAAATCAAGGAGTTGTAAAAGGAGGTAAGGGGACTGGGAGTGAGGGCTGTGGAACAATGTTGCGTAAGAACCTCTTGTGGGAGCTTGAGTATGGTATCTTTACATGTATCTCCTCCCTAGTATTTTCCCTCTTCAGTTGAAATGTTTCTTTAGGTATTCCCTTATTGCGAATTTCCTGCACGTAGACATCACAGTTATCTATTACATTTCCCTTTTGTCTAACCACTTTAAATCCTATGAAATTTGGGTGCTACCCATGCAATGAATACTGTGCACTTATAAAGTGAAAATGTTAGTGACTAATTATGTCCTACTCTTTGTGATCCCAAGGATTACTGTCTGCCAGGCTCCTCTGTCCATGGAATTCTCCAGGCAAGAATATTGGACTGTGCACTATCAGTTCAGTTCAGTTGCTCAGTTGTGTCCGACTCTTTGCAACCCCATGAATTGCAGCACACCAGGCCTCCCTGTCCGTCACCAACTCCCAGAGTTCACTCAAACTCACGTCCATCGAGTCGTTGATGCCATTCAGCCATCTCATCCTCTGTTGTCCCCTTCTCCTCCTGCCCCTAATCCCTCCCAGCATCAGACTCTTTTCCAATGAGTCAACTCTTTGCATGAGGTGGCCAAAGTACTGGAGTTTCAGCCTTAGCATCATTCTTTCCAAAGAACACCCAGGACTAATCTCCTTTAGAATGGACTGGTTGGATCTCCTTGCAGTCCAAGGGACTCTCAAGAGTCTTTTCCAACACCACAGTTCAAAAGTATCAATTCTTCGGTGCTCAGCTTTCTTCACAGTCCAACTCTCACATCCATACATGACCACTGGAAAAACTATAGCCTTGACTAGACGGACCTTTGTTGGCAAAGTAATATCTCTGCTTTTGAATATGCTATCTAGGTTGGTCATAACTTTCCTTCCAAGGAGTAAGAGTCTTTTAATTTCATGGCTGCAGTCACCATCTGCAGTGATTTTGGAGTCCAAAAAATAGTCTGACACTGTTTCCACATCTATTTCCCATGAAGTGATGGGACCAGATGCCATGATCTTCATTTTCTGAATGTTGAGCTTTAAGCCAACTTTTTCACTCTCTTCTTTCACTTTCATCAAGAGGCTTTTGAGTTCCTCTTCACTTTCTGCCATAAGGGTGGTGTCATCTGCATATATGAGGTTATTGATACTTCTCCCGGCAATTTTGATTCCAGCTTGTGCTTCATCCAGCCCAGCGTTTTTCATGATGTACTCTGCATATAAGTTAAATAAGCAGTGTGACAATATACAGCCTTGACGTACTCCTTTTCCTATTTGGAACCAGTCTGTTGTTCCCTGTCCAGTTCTAACTGTTGCTTCCTGACCTGCATACAGGTTTCTCAAGAGCCAGGTCAGGTGGTCTGGTATTCCCATCTCTTTCAGAATTCTCCACAGTTTATTGTGATCCACACAGTCAAAGGCTTTGGCATAGTCAGTAAAGCAGAAATAGATGTCTTTCTGGAACTCTCTTGCTGTTTTGATGATCCAGCGGATGTTAGCAATTTGATCTCTGGTTCCTCTGCCTTTTCTAAAACCAGCTTGAACAGCAGGAAGTTCACAGTTCACATATTGCTGAAGCCTGGCATGGAGAATTTTGAGCATTACTTTACTAGCATGTGAGATGAGTGCAATTGTGTGGTAGTTTGAGCATTCTTTGGCATTGCCTTTCTTTGGGATTGGAATGAAAACGGACCTTTTCCAGTCCTGTGGCCACTGCTGAGTTTTCCAAATTTGCTGGCATATTGAGTGCAGCACTTTCACAGCATCATCTTTCAGGATTTGAAATAGTTTAACTGGAAATCCATCACCTCCACTAGCTTTGTTTGTAGTGATGCTTTCTAATGCCCACTTGACTTCACATTCTAGGAATCTGGCTCTAGGTGAGTGATCACACCATCGTGATTATCTTGGACAGAGCGAAATCCAGTAATTTTCTCTAGGGTCTTTCTAGATTTTTCTTTAGCATTAGATTCTCTTGACTGTTATGTATTTCTTTTTTTGCATGGATATTGATTTTCTCCTTTTATTTCTTTGAGAGATATTTCATCAATAAATCAGGTTTTGTACAGATTAAGAGAGTGAGATTCATAGTCGAAATCATGGATTTAAATCCTGACTCTTGCTCTTTTTAGTTATATGACTTTTAACAGTTTATTTTCTAAGACTGAATACCCTACTGTATAAAAATAATTATGTCTTACATACTTAGATAAAGTATTAAATAACCTATTTATTAAATAATTTAGAATAGTACCTGACATATAATAAACCTTTGATAAAAGTTCTCTTTTTGCTATTATTATTTTCATTCTTATCACTATCAGTAGTACTGGTAATATTATCAGACTTGTCTAATGAAAAATTGGAGGGGGTGGGATTTGACCTCCTTTTCTAGAAGAGTTGGTCTTTGACTCTCTCTCTTTGCCCCCATTGTCAAGTAACTTATCTTCTGCAATTACATTAGTCTTAAAGCCAGCTGCTTCCGTTTTATTTACTGAGAACCTCTGGTTCTTCCTTGTATTGCTCTGGATTGTGAATTATTGAAACTCAGGCTCTAGGTCAGAGTGGATACCAACTTGGTCTGAGGCAAGGTCAGCACTGGTGTCCTTCACCCTGGATGGTCTGTCACCCAGTGTAGTCACCATAGTGATTAGAGGAATGCCAGTTTTTTCAGTAGAATTCAAGAACACCTCCAGTTTTTACTCGGTTCATAAAATATAATTTTGAACCAAATTTGGTGGTGTGGTATGATATGACCTTAAGAAATTAAAATGAGAATAATATATTAATATTCTATAGCTACTTTGACCTGGAATTCAATTTTCTAACTAGAAGAGGCTTACACTTTTCATTTAATGTAGCTATTCCAAAGGACCTCCCAAAGCTGAACTGCAGAAAATTTTCTTTTTCAATAATCACTTAGTTTTATCTACTTATTTTAGTCAATTCCATAATTTTGTTCTTAGAGATATGTAATGTTTCCTATGAATCATCAAATTCACTTATCAAACTATCAGTTTCAACATCAGTACTTTCTGTTTGTTTGAAAAGTTCAGTTTGTCCTATAAAATTTTTCCTGTAAGTAGAAAATAGAAAACTATAATAACTGGCACTTCTGTTTACATATAATTTGAAGAAATTGGAACACAACTTAGACAGAGCACCTGCCCTCTTTACCAAAGTAAATCAGAGGAATTCTTTACGTGTGCTAGAAATACATTGTCAATATAGACCTCAATATATATATATAGCTGAGCCTCCTTGACATCAGTATTTGAAAGAGAAGAAGCAATGAAAGTTGTTATTTGTAGTAACAGCTTGTCAAAGAAGTCTTCCCAGAGGAAGTGATGTTTAAGCTAAGATTTAAAGAATATAGGTGACCAGGGAGGAAATAAAAGGAAGAGTCTTCTGAGAGTAGGGTGTTTGTGAAGACCTGATGTGAGGGAGAACATGGGTTGATGGAACTGAAGCAGGGTTAAAGTGCCTGGAGGAGTGGGTGGGAGACCTGAGTAGTGAGAGGTGAGGTGGAGTGCTTCGTGACTACTGGTCGAGGTCTATAAGCTATTTAGGTTTTCAATAATAATTCTCATTTTGAAGTCATCTACCATTCTGCTTTGTCAGAAATCCAGATACAGCAATGAATAATAATAATAGTAGCTGCTATCTACTGAGCACCTATTGTGTGCCATTTCCTGTGCTTAATGCTCAGCTCTTTATTTCTAAAGCTTAAAACAGCTCCACAAGGGTAGGTGGTATTATTGGAGGTGAGGAAACTGAGGATCAAAGAATTTAAATAACATACTTTGGATTACAGTCATTTGGCCTTGACAGCCTGTGCTTAACATTTGAGAAGTATACTTTCAGATAATAATTACAAAATGTATGTGTGTGGAATTGATGTTATATTTCTTTCAAGAATGGCATTATATTTGTATTGTTATTTGACAAATAATTTTTTGGAAAGTCTTCTTTCATGGGACCCATAAATGCTGAGCAAGTAGATACTCAGTTTGTATTGATGGAGTATACTAAATCATACAATAGCTTGAGCTCTTCAGACTCAATCCTTGTGTGTATGGAGGGGAAAGGACTTGGGTCTTGTCCACTTCTTCTGCCCCTGTTAACAGCTCCCAAGATGCTTTTCACCTATGGAATTCTCCAGGCCAGAGTACTGGAGTGGGTAGCCTTTCCCTTCTCCAGCGGATCTTCCCAACCCAGGAATCGAAACAGGGTTTCCTGCATTGCAGGTGGATTCTTTACCAACTGAGCTATCAGGGAAGTGGAACCTCTAGGGATATACGGTATACAAGCTGAGAATCATCTCCTCCTCTGGACTCTTTTATAGCCAAATGAATGACCCATTAAAATTCTTCAAGTTTAATACCTGTATTAAACCAGCATATCATAAGGTTTATTCCATGGCATAAGTAACATAACATTTCCGTTCATGAAAAATGATCATTCTGCTCCTCCTTTTATCCAGGGCTGATTTTAGAAATAGACACACATTGAATGGCTCTTTATTTTATTTAAAAGCTTGTGTTGATATCAGTCAAAGCCATTTCTGCTGGGACACTGAGGTTTCATTTTTCTTACGGCCCTTACAAACTAATAGACTTACTCCTGAGTGGAAATCACAGCCACCTCTTTATCCTGGCTGATTGGTAGTTCAGTGCTAAATCCTCAACCTGATGTTTAACTAATATACCTTCCTTTAGCCATGATTCTTTCAGGTCACCATCAAACCCAAGATACCTGTCTTCAGGACCTGAGCTCCTAAGCCACACCCTATAGAAATAAAGCAGTCATATAATGTATAATAAGATATATACAGACATAGCTACAGACATAGCTGGACAGTCTCATGATGAAGAGCATGATATATTTTATATCAAGAAGGATAAATTTTAGTTCTATGAATCAATCACAATGCATTTTTGAAGATCCCACAAGTAAAACTAGTGAAGCAGGTGCATCTGGGGTATAAAGGGCTGCTTAAGCAAAGTAAATATCAAATAAAAAATTATAAACCTTAAGCTTGCTAAAAGCCCTCTCTAAACTCAGATTTTAAGTACCAACGTCAGTAAATAGAGAACTTTCAACAAAAAGAGGGAAAATATGATAAAACTAAATGTAGTAAAATGTCATTTGGAAAATCTGGAGAAAGAGTAACTTGG
This sequence comes from Bos mutus, assembly GCF_027580195.1. NCBI lineage: Eukaryota > Metazoa > Chordata > Mammalia > Artiodactyla > Bovidae > Bos > Bos mutus. The sequence goes on along the minus strand of NC_091624.1, from coordinate 71,121,327 downwards.
GAATATTTTATATGACTCATGACTCTTGCACCTTTTCTAATCTGCAGCTACATAAAAAAATTTAAATAAGTGTGCTAATTTGAGGTAAGGTTTGTTAAGTGATCATTTGAGCTACTAATCACAATATTGTGTTTAGTAAACATGGGTTCAGTTCAGTTCGTGTCCGACTCTTTGTGACCCCATGAACTGCAGCACGCCAGGCCTCCCTCTCCATCACCAACTCCCGGAGTTCACCCAAACTCATGTGCATCGAGTTGGTGATGCCATCCAGCCATCTCATCCTCTGTCGTCCCCTTCTCCTCCTGCCCCCAATTGTTCCCAGCATGAGGGTCTTTTCCAATGGTCAACTCTTAGCATGAAGTGACCAAAGTATTGGAGTTTCAGCCTCAGCATCAGTCCTTCCAATGAACAAATCAATTGATTAGCAGCCTTTTAAAAAAATTAAACTCACCCAAATTTATACTACAGTTGATACATTAATTATTGAATAGAAGAAGAGGTAGAATATAGATTTTTATTCAATAAAGAGGTACAGTTTTTTATCTTATAATGTAATATTTAAAGATTGTTTAAAAGATTGTCTTATATCTGTAAGGTACAGTTTTAATGAGTGACAAAAAGAAAGGCGTCAGTACTGAAAATAATAATATGTAGAACTTTTTACTTTTGGTTTACAGCTTTGTCAAGCTGTTTCTCAGAAATCTCTATAACTAACCAAAGCTATGATTTTTTTTTTCCCTTGTTGCCCTTTAGTACATGGTGTTCCTAGGTTGTTAAGTATTGATAGCTTTGGGTTCTGTTAGATCTGTGCTTCCTCATTATTAGCAATCTCAACATTTTAAAAATAGTAGGATTAAAGAAGAGAAAAGAAATGAGAAAAGTTACACATTAGAAAAGAGATCACTTTAAATATAAGAAGAAACATGATTCTTAAATAAAAATGATCGTCAGTATTATATAATCAGGTTTAAAGAGGCACTGTCCCATTTATACATCTCAGAGTAGCTTTTTATCTTATTGCTAGCAGAGGTAAACTATAATACAGACTAACATGAGGCTTTGTGCTTTTTTTTTTTTTTTTTTGTAAATGTAACTATAAATGGAATAACTGAGAAAAATTATTTCTGAACTTTTGGAAGAGTGATAGTAAGCAAGTTAATTTTACTTTGAGTGAACCTAAACTTTAGTTGGAAGAGGGTGTTTGCTATGACCAGTGCATTTTCTTGGCAAAACTCTATTAGTCTTTGCCCTGCTTCATTCTGTACTCCAAGGCCAAATTTGCCTGTTACTCCAGGTGTTTCTTGACTTCCTACTTTTGCATTCCAGTCCCCTATAATGAAAAGGACATCTCTTTTGGGTGTTAGTTCTAAAAGTCTTGTAGGTCTTCATAAAACCGTTTCAACTTCAGCTTCTTCAGCGTTACTGGTTGGGGCATAGACTTGGATTACCGTGATACTGAATGGTTTGCCCTGGAAACGAACAGAGATCATTCTGTCGTTTTTGAGATTGCATCCAAATACTGCATTTCGGACTCTTTGGTTGACCATGATGGCTACTCCATTTCTTCTGAGGGATTCCTGCCCGCAGTAGTAGATACAATGGTCATCTGAGTTAAATTCACCCATTCCAGTCCATTTTAGTTCCCTGATTCCTAGAATGTCGACGTTCACTCTTGCCATCTCTTGTTTGACCACTTGCAATTTGCCTTGATTCATGGACCTAACATTCCAGGTTCCTATGCAGTATTGCTCTTTACAGCATCGGACCTTGCTTCTATCACCAGTCACATCCCCAACGGGGTATTGTTTTTGCTTTGGTTCCATCCCTTCATTCTTTCTGGAGTTATTTCTCCACTGATCTCCAGTAGCATATTGGGCACCTACTGAGCTGGGGAGTTCCTCTTTCAGTGTCCTATCATTTTGCCTCTTCATACTGTTCATGGGGTTCTCAAGGCAAGAATACTGAAGTGGTTTGCCATTCCCTTCTCCAGTGGACCACATTCTGTCAGACCTGTCCACCATGACCCGCCCATCTTGGGTGGCCCCACAGGGCATGGCTTAGTTTCATTAAGTTAGACAAGGCTGTGGTCCTAGTGTGATTAGATTGACTAGTTTTCTGTGAGTATGGTTTCAGTGTGTCTGCCCTCTGATGCCCTCTTGCAATTCCTACCGTCTTACTTGGGTTTCTCTTACCTTGGATGTTGGGTATCTCTTCACGGCTGTTCCCGCAAAGTGCAGCCGCTGCTCCTTACCTTGGACGAGGGGTATCTCCTCACCGCGCCCCTCCTGACCTTGAACGTGAAGTAGCTCCTCTCCGCCCTCCTGCCCCTGCGCAGCCACCGCTCCTTGGACATGGGGTTGCTCCTCTCAGCCGCCACCCCTGACCTGGGGCGTGGGCTAGCTCCTCCCGGCCACTGCCCCTTGCCTCTGAGGGTGGGGTGTGGGGGGGGATAGCTCCTCCCGCTGCTGCCCTTGACCTAAGACGTGGCGTAGCTCCTCTTTGCCACTGCCCCTGACCTCAGACGAAGGGTAGCTCCTCCCGGCCACCACCCCTGACCTCAGACGTGGGGTAGCTCCTCTCGGCCACACTTGTGCACCGTCGCAGCCACCAGTGCTTGACATCCTGGAATGTGAAGTCAAGTGGGCCTTAGAAAGCATCACTACAAACAAAGCTAGTGGAGGTAATGGAATTCCAGTTGAGCTATTTCAAATCCTGAAAGATGATGCTGTGAAAGTGCTGCACTCAATATGCCAGCAAATTTGGAAAACTCAGCAGTGGCCACAGGACTGGAAAAGGTCCGTTTTCATTCCAATCCCAAAGAAAGGCAATGCCAAAGAATGCTCAAACTACCGCACAATTGCACTCATCTCACACACTAGAAAAGTAGTGCTCAAAATTCTCCAAGCCAGGCTTCAGCAATATGTGAACCGTGAACTTCCAGATGTTCAAGCTGGTTTTAGAAAAGGCAGAGAAACCCGAGATCAAATTGTCAACATCTGCTGGATCATCAAAAAAGCAAGAGAGTACCAGAAAAACATGTATTTCTGCTTTATTGAATATGCCAAAGCCTTTGACTCTGTGGATCACAAGAAACTGTGGAAAATTCTGAAAGAGATGGGAATACCAGACCACCTGACCTGGCTCTTGAGAAACCTGTATGCAGGTCAGGAAGCCACAGTTAGAACTGGACATGGAACAACAGACTGGTTCCAGATAGGAAAAGGAGTACGTCAAGGCTGTATATTGTCACCCTGCTTATTGAACTTATATGCAGAGTACATCATGAGAAACGCTGGGCTGGAGGAAGCACAAGCTGGAATCAAGATGCTGGGAGAAATATCAGCAACCTCATATATGCAGATGACACCACCTTTATGGCAGAAAGTGAAGAGGAACTCAAAAGCCTCTTGATGAAAGTGAAAGAAGAGAGTGAAAAAGTTGGCTTAAAGCTCAACATTCAGAAAACAAAGATCATGGCATCTGGTCCCTTCACTTCATGGGAAATAGATAAGGAAACAGTGTCAGACTTTATTTTTTGGGCTCCAAAATCACTGCAGATGGTGACTTTAGCCATGAAATTAAAAGACGCTTACTCCTTGGAAGAAAAGTTATAACCAACCTAGACAGCTTATTGAAAAGGAGAGACAACCTTTGTTGGACCTTTGCCAACAAAGGTCCGTCTAGTCTAGGCTATGGTTTTTCCTGTGTCATGTATGGATGTAAGAGTTGGATGGTGAAGAAAGCTGAGCGCTGAAGAATTGATGCTTTTGAACTGTGGTGTTGGAGAAGACTCTTGAGAGTGCCTTGGACTGCAAGGAGATCCAACCAGTCCATTCTGAAGGAGATCAGCCCTGGGATTTCTTTGGAAGGAATGTTGCTAAAGCTGAAACTCCAGTACTTGGCCACCTCATGCAAAGAGTTGACTCACTGGAAAAGACTCTGATGCTGAGAGGCATTGGGGGCAGGAGGAGAAGGGGACGGCAGAGGATGAGATGGCTGGATGGCATCAGCGACCCGATGGACGTGAGTTTGAGTGAACTCCGGGAGTTGGTGATGGACAGGGAGGCCTGGCGTGCTGCGATTCATGGGGTCGCAAAGAGTCGGACACGACTGAGCGACTAAACTGAACTGAACTGAATCATTTTTTTCTGAGTTTTTGATGAGACTGAGTAGGCCATTGATTACAATCCTCTGTTTATGACTGTTGGTAACATAATTATTCTATGCAAAACCTTTTTATGACTAGCTTTTCTGTTATTGTGCTGATTTTCAAGGCTTTGCTCTGACATTGTGGTTCACTAAGGTGTTTGTTTCATTGATGTGGTAGATATTTATACACTTAAAACTCATTTTCCAATCATTTCATAGAGGTTTCAGAGAATGTATTTCTTTAGTTATTTATTTTAGTTAGATATTAAAAGTAACAAAGCAAAAGACCATCAGGGAACACTATCTAGGAAAAAAATATATGATCTACAGAAGCTAGTGTAATAAACAAAACCCATACTCTTTTGTCAGTATGAAAATAGACTCCTGAAAGTGCTAATTGATCTCAGTAGACAGTTTATTTCACACGTGGAAAACGTTTTTGAATTTTGAGCTTAAATTAGATTCATACCTTTGTTTTGGTTCATAATACTTTAAATTAGTATTGAAGAAATGCAGTTTTTGTTGTTATACTTCAATGAAGCAATGGTGGTGGTGGTTTAGTTGCTAAGTCATGGCCACCTCTTGAATCTTGGTGGACTAAAGTCCACCAGACTCCTCTGTTCGTGGGATTTCCCAGACAAGGGTACTGGAGTGTGTTACCATTTCCTTCTCCAGGGGATCTTCCTGACCTAGGGATTGAACCCATGTTTCCCTTGTCTCCTGCATTGCAGGCAGATTTTTTACCTGCTGAGCCATTGTGGAAGCCCCTATAAAGCAATAATACTGCCTCAAATATTAGAGATATAGACTGAAGGAACAGTGACTAGAATTTGATCTCAGAAGGTGTGAGTAAGTCAGAATTTTAGTTCTGCCACAATAAGCTACATGGTATTGAGCTCATTTTAACCACCCTATGGTTTAGTCTCCATAACTGTATCATAAAACCTCACTGGACAAATATTGATTGAACATCTGTAATGTTCTACTGGCATATAAAAAACTTTAAAGTTAGGTCAAAGAAATGGACAGTTGACCAGAAGATGACATAGAGAATGGTGATGGCTGAAGTTTATAGAGAGAGCTATAGGAAAAAAACAAACAAACACATAATATAATTTGGAAGTCAATCAGTTGATGCGAGGGAGCAATTGTGGGAAACTTCTTGAAGAAAATATCACCCAGCCTAAGTTTGCTTATTTTAAAATAGATAATTCACTCAGAGTTGTTATTAGAATCAAATGAGAAAATCTTTGTGATATGGCTTTATAAACTGCAAAGCATTTTGCAGATATGAGGACAAATTACTGGTTCATTTACCAGACACTGCTAAGAACTGGAGGTTAGAAAATGATTATAAAGAGCAGTACTCCTGAAAGTGTGATATATGGATGATTTCTTAGGAATCCATTCTGTGTATATGTGTTCATTTAGATAATGTTTGTAATAAAAGTGTGAACGTAGTCAAGATTATCTTAATTTATGCATTATAACTGAAAATGCCTTTCAATTTCAGTGTGTTTTCATATGTATTTAAAATTCTTTGGTGCTAGGAGATTGGACTGCTATAATTTTTGAGACTAATGAGGAATAGAATCAACCTTAATATGAAAATGATCAAGGATAAATGATACTACAAGATAGATTGAATGCAAAAGAAGGTTTATCATAATATTTGGCCCCACGGCTATCATTGTTTATGCCTTGGTTTATGTTTATATGTTTTAATAATATTTTATTGAACACTTGAAGTCTGTAATCATCATCCCCAGGAAGCATGGGGGATGCTTTCCTGTTAAGGCTTTCTGTTCTACACTCTCCTAGACCCTTGTGCCTTCCCCTCACAGACCATTTAATTGCTGTGAAATGATTTTCATTTTAACTGATTTATGTGATTAGTGTCTTTCCCCAAAACTGTATCTTAAGTTGATGATCCAGATACCATATCTTCTTTTGCTCCCACTATAGTACAACCTAGCATACCTTATCTGCCTGACACATAATAAGTACTCAGTAAATGTTTATTGAATTAATTAGTGAACTAGGTAAAACTGAAGTGCATTCTAAAATAAGTGGCTGAAGATACTTGATTACATGTTGAGAGTTAAGTGTGCATACACACATACTCTAGTTTTTAAACACTATAATTTTTTGAATAGTATAAATGGTCTGTCTCAGATGTATCCAAAGCAGAACTTCTACATCCTATATTTGTGCAAGATTTATTAGAGTAAGAGAAAAATATGTTACAATAGCTGCTTATATTTTTTACTAAAAATAGGAAATATAGCAAATTACTAATTACTTACATCTATCACATGTATAAATGAGGCATCCTAAAGGAAGAGGAGGGGGTAATGGTAGCCCCCCATCTTTTGAAAAATATTTTATTTATTTATTTTTCTTGAAATATAGTTGATGTACAATATTATAGTTTCAAGTATATACCATAGGGATCTGACATTTAAATTCATCACAAAATGATCACCACAATAAGTCTGGTAAACATCTGTCAACATACAAGGTTATTACAATATTAGTGACCGTATTCACTAAGCTGTATGTTACATCCCCATGCCGTATTTATTTTGTAATCTTAAATTTGCCCCTCTTAATCTCCTTCACCTATTTCACCCTTCTATTCACCCCTTTTCCCCCTTTTGCAGCCATTGTTTTTTCCTCTGTATCTGTGAGTCTATATCTGTTTTATTTGCTTTGTGTTTTAGGCTCCACATATAAGTGAAGTCATACAGTATTTGTCTTTGCCTGACTTATTTCATTTAGCATAATACTCTAGAGATCTATTTATGTTGTTGCAAATGGCAAGAATTCGTTTGTTTTATGGCTGAATAATAATCCTCACACACACACATAACATATATACATAGCCTATCTTCTTTTATCCACTCATCAGTGGACGATTAGATTGCTTCCATATCTTGGCTATTGTAAATAATGCTGCAGTTAGCATAGGGGTTTTTGTTTTCTTCATAGAAATACCCAGAAGTAGAATTGCTAGATCATATGGTGGTTCTATTTTTAATTATCTGAAGACCATCCATACTGTTTTCTGTAGTGGCTGCACCAGTTTACATTCCCAGCGACAGTGCACAACTCTTCCTTTTTATCCACAACCTCACCAGTATTTGTATTGGTTGTGTTTTTGATGATTTGTATTCCCCTGATAATTAGTGATGTTGAGTATCCTTTTATGTGTCTATTGGCCATTGGTATGGTTTCTTTGGAAATATGTCTATTCAGACCCTTTGACCATTTTTTAAATTGCATTATTTATTTATTTTTTTCTGAAACTGAGTTGTAAGAGTTCTTTATATATTTTGGATGTTGACCCTTTAGCGGATGCATCATTTGAAAATACCTTTGCCCATTCAGTGTGTTGTCTTTTCATTTTATTGATGGTTTCCTTCACTGCAAAAGCTTTTTTGTTTGACATAACCCCATTTGTTTTACTTTGCTTTTGTTGCCCTTACCTGAGGAGACAAATCAGAAAAATATTACTAAGGCTGATGTCAGATAGTTTACTGCTTGTATATTCTTCTAGAAGTTTTGTGGTTTCATGTCTTATATTTAAGTCTTTAATTTATTTTGAGTTTATTATTATATGTAGTATAAGAAAATTCTTTTGCATGTAGCTTTCCAGTTTTCCCAACACCATTTATTGAACAGATTATTCTTTCCCCATTGTGTATTCTTAGTGCTCTCGTCAAGGCTTAGGTGACCATATAAGCATGGATTTATCCCTGGACTCTGTCTCATTGGTTGTATGTCTCTTTTTGTGCCAGTACTATTCTGTTTTGATTGCTGTAGCTTTATAGTATAGATTTGCATCAGGGAGCATGATTCCTCCAGCTTTGTTGTCTTTCTCAAGATTGATTTGGCTGTTCTGGGTCTTTTGTGGTTTATACAAAAGTTAACATTATTTATATTTTTCAGTCACTCAGTCGTGTCTGACTCTTTGGACCCCATGAACTGCAGCACGCCAGGCCTCCCTATCACCAACTCCCAGAGTCCATCCAAACCCATGTCCATTGAGTTGTTGATGCCATCCAACCATCTATCCTCTGTTGTCCCCTTCTCCTCCTGCCCTCAATCTTTCCCAGCATCAGGGTCTTTTCCAATGAGTCAGCTCTTCGCATAAGGTGGCCAAAGTATTGGAGTTTCAGCTTCAACATCAGTCCTTCCAATGAACACCCAGGACTGATCTCCTTTAGGATGGACTGGTTGGATCTCCTTGCAGTCCAAGGCACTCTCAAGAGTCTTCTCCAACACCACAGTTCAAAAGCATCAATTCTTTAGCGCTCTGCTTTCCTTATAGTCGAACTCTCACATCCATACATGACCACTGGAAAAACCATAGCCTTGACTAGACAGACCTGTGTTGACAAAGTAATGTCTCTACTTTTTAAAATGCTGTCTAGGTTGGTCATAACTTTCCTTCCAAGGAGTAAGCGTCTTTTAATTTCATGGCTGTAGTCACCATCTGCAGTGATTTTGGAGCCCCAAAAATAAAGTCTGAAACTGTTTCTCCATCTATTTCCCATGAAGTAATGGGACCGGATGCCATGATCTTGGTTTTCTGAATGTTGAGCTTTAAGCCAACTTTTTCACTCTCCTCTTTCACTTTGATCAAGAGGCTTTTGAGTTCCTTTTCACTTTCTGCCATAAGGGTGGTATCATCTGCATATCTGAGGTTATTGATATTTTTCCCGGCAGTCTTGATTCCAGCTTGTGCTTCCTCCAGCCCAGCGTTTGTTGTGATGTACTGTTCATATAAGTTAAATAAGCAGGGTGACAATATACAGCCTTGACGTACTCCTTTTCCTATCTGGAACCAGTCTGTTGTTCCATGTCCAGTTCTAACTGTTGCTTCCTGACCTGCATACAGGTTTCTCAAGAGGCAGGTCAGGTGGTCTGGTATTCCCATCTCTTGAAGAATTTTCTGGTTTCTTGTGATCCACAGAGTCAAAGGCTTTGGCATATTCAATAAAGCAGAAATAGATGTTTTCCGGGAACTCTCTTGCTTTTTCAGTGATCCAGCGGATGTTGGCAATTTGATCTCTGTCCTCTGCCTTTTCTAAAACCAGCTTGAACATCTGGAATTTCACGTTTCACGTATTGCTGAAGCCTGGCTTGGAGAATTTTATTCTATTTTTGTGAATACCTTTGGTATTTTGGTGAGTGCATTGAATCTGTAGATTGATTTGGGTGGTATGAATATTTTAACAATACTGATTCTTCCATTTCATTAGTATATCCTTTCATTTCTTTGTATCTTCAGTTTCTCTCATCAGTGTCTTATAGTTTTCAGAGTCGTCTTTCACTGTCTTGGTTACGTTTGTTTTTAGATATTTTATTCTTTTTGATGCAGTTTTAATAACCTATCAGAAAAATAATTATTGATATATAGAAATGAACTAGTTCCAAATGTTTATTGGTGGAGTCTTTTGGCCTTTCTGCTGAAGTTTCTAAATTAGTATCCATGGGAAGAGACAAACCCAGGATATTCCTACTCTACCACCTTGTTCCCCCATCTCTCCCCTTCAGTTATTTTTTGCATTTCTGTTTCCAGTAAGGTGAATTAATAGATTATATCGTTTAATTTTAATTATACTCACTTTATAATGTGGAAAGGCAGCTTAAAAGTTTTCTAACACACAGCCTTTGGATTGAAGATAGTACTAATACTGCAAGCGGAACCAAGATGGCAGAATAAGTGCTCCTCTAATTCTTTGACAGTCATGTAGAAAATGTCTGTTTAGCAAGGCACTATCTGAATGATGAGAAGTTGGCGCCACAAATTCTACATACTGAGAATATTTTTGATATACTGATTTATGTCCATTGTCTTTAGTGGTGAACACTTCACCTAAGTACATATGCCATTTGATTAGCTAATGAAGTGCTTCAATTAACGGGACACTTCATTATTTGATCTTTAGTTTTTTATTTTGTAATTCCTATTTTTCTATATTTTTGTAAAGTATATACTTCTAAACATATATGTAATTTACAGTAATTTTTTAAGTAAAAGAGGAACATGATTTTAAAAGTTTGCAAACTACTGAACTGATGTATTACTTACCATGCTACACTTTCTATGAATAAGGTGCTGTTTACACACAATAAAAAATCTATTTAAATGTACAGTTTAATGAGTTTTGCCAAACATGTATTTTTGTATAAACACTATTGCACTCAAAATATAGAACATTTTCATCACCCCATATAGTTCCATCTTTCCTCTTTGCTCTCAGTTGTTTTCCTCACCCATTTCCAGTTTCAGAAAAGTACTGATCTGCTGTCATTTAGATTGTTTTGTCTTTTCTAGAATTTCAAATAAAACCTCATAACATATACTCCTTTATGTTGTGTTTCTTTTACTCAACATAATGTTTTGGAGGTTCATCCATGATTTTATGTCTCTCAGTGATTCATTCTTTTTCATTCACGAATAACATTCCACCATAACAATATATTACGGTTGTTTATTCACTTACCTACTGTTGAACATTTGGTTTGTTTTCTGTTTTGAACATTCATACATTGCTTTTGTGTGAACATGAGTTTTTATTTTTCTTGTGTAAATACCTAGGAGTGGATTTGTTGGGTCATACGGTATATGTTTGTTTAGCCTTATACGCAACTGCCCTACTGTTTTCCAAAATGTTTATATGCCCACCAGCAGTGTGTGAGTTCTAGTCGCTTGACATCCTTACCAAAGAGTTATCAGTGGTTGCAGTTTTAGCCGTATCAGTGAGTTATAAAGTGGTATTTCACTATAGTTTTAGTTTGCATTTCTCTGATAATAATGTTGAACATCTTTCGTGCTTATTGGCAACTATATATATCTTAATAGTTTATTAACTATGGGTAGTTTAATTTTCTTCCATTTATACTTTTATTTAAATCAGTAAGTACCTCATCTGTGTCTAATAGATTTTTAAAATACACTTAGATGAGTTCAAGTAATTTTTTTTAATTTTAAGTTAAAGCCTAACATATTAAGAAAAGAAAAAATTTAATAATGATAAATTAACTTAGGTCAAGTTTATGTATTCAGTAAGAAATAAATAGAATTATACAAAAATAAAAAGACATGAGATGTTTTATTTAATTTTAGATATCCTCTTATCAGCTCATATTAAGAAATGTGAGAACTTATGAGTAGATGGTATGCTAATTGTAATAATACTGTGTGGTTGCAGTGTACTATGGACAGAGCTAGAGAAGATCAGTAAGCTACTGTATGGTGAGGTCTTACTCACTGGGGCTCAGAATCAAGGTAGAACGGCAAACACAGGATTGACCATGAAAGTGTAATAATGTTATGTTTGTGGGAGCACAGAAGAAACTGACTGCTCTTTGATCTTGACTGGGATATAATGGCTTCAAAGTGGATGTGACAGCTTTCAATAGAGATTAATAGTAACCTTAATTTTCAGAACTTTCTATTTGGACATAAGATTTTTAACATTCAGGTAACATTTTAGTGACTCTCCATAGAGAGCATAAATACCGGTATTAGTCACCAAGGCTCATTGCTTTTATCATAGAGATTAGTGGTTCTCATCAGTTCAGTTCAGTCGCTCAGTCGTGTCCAACTCTTTGTGACCCCATGGACTGCAGCACGCCAGGCTTCCCTGTCCATCACCAACTCCTGGAGCTTGCTCAAACTCAGTCCATTGAGTCAGTGATGCCATCCAACAGTCTCATCCTCTGTCATCTCCTTCTCCTCCTGCCTTCGATCTTTGCCAGCATCAGAGTCTTTTCCAATGAGTCGGTTCTTCGCATCAGGTGGCCAAAGTATCGGAGCTTCAGCTTCATCATCAGTCCTTCCAATGAATATTAAGGACTGATAATGGTTCTCACACACATACTGTAAATATTGTGGATAATATTTATGCGATGGATAACTTTTTTGTTTTAATTTTGTTCATGAACCTTGAATCATGACCATGATAAATTACATAATTGTTGTTAATGCTAATTTGAAGACTGTGGAGCTGAAAGAGATCTTAAATATTTTATAGTCCTGTGGGTTTTATTTTTAATCTGTATTTTTAAAAAATTTAATTCATGACACAATAAACATAACATTAAATTTACCATCATAATCATTTTAAGTGTACAGTTCAGTAGTGTTAAGTAGATTCACATTGTTGTACAACCAGTCTCAAGAACTCTTTTCATCTTGCAAAAACTGAAACTCTTCCCCTGGTTACCTCTATTTTACTTTTTGTCTCTATGATTTTGACTACTCTAGGCATTTCATATAAGAGGAATCATACAGTATTTGCCTTTTTGTGATTGGCTTATTTCACTTAGCATGATGTCCTCCAGGTTCGTCTATGTTGTAGCATTAATCAGAATTCCTTCCTTTGTAAGACTAATACTCCATTGTATGTATACATCTCATTTTGTTTATCCATTCATCTCTTGAGACATTTGAATTGCTTCCAGTTTTTGACTGGTTGTGAACAGCACTGCTATAAACATGAGTATGCAAGTGTTTCTTTGAGACACTGCTTGTAATCCCTTTTAGGTATATACCCAGGAGTGGAATTGCAGGATTATGTGGTACATTCTACTTTTATTTTTTTGAGGAACTGACATACTATTTTCCACACTGGGTGTACCATTTTACACTCCTACCAACAGTACACAAAGGCTCCAGTTCTCCACACCCTCATCAACACTTGTTATTTTCTCATTTTTTCAGTAGTACATATTCTAAAAAGTGGAAGGTGTTTACCTGTATATTTAAAAGTCATTTTCCTTTCTTTTTCTTCTCCTTGTCTTCCTCCATGCCCTTCTTTCCTCTTCACTTACTCCTTACTTTCTTTCTCTCTCCTGTTTCCTCTTCTTCCTAGCAAATAGGTCTGTATGTAAAACTGCTCTTCCTGGAACTGCTTTGAAGGAACGGGACTGGGAAACCTACAGCTTCATCTTTGCTCGCTCCACTTCTTCCTGAAGTGGCAAGGAGGAGAACGGAAAAGATATGACATTGATCTGTTTCACATTTTTATTTTAAGTTTGAGGAAACTGAGGTCCAGAAAAATGAAGGGACTTGGCCACAGCTACACAGAAAATTAAGACTAGAATTCCTAATTCTCTTTTTAATTTATAGAGAGATCAAAGAAATATTGAGAGATCTCTGATAATTTTTTTCTGAGTAAGATTGTGAATTAGCTTTCTCAGGTTTATCTATTCTGTAGCATAAAATTTTCTGAAGTATAGAATGTATATTCCATTGAGCTGTGAAATGACTTTAAATGCTCCAAGATGATAAAATGGACTTCAAGTGGTTATGAGAAAGAGATTTAAGAAAACATTGAATCACAGAGTGAGGGGGTTATTCCCTCTTCCATTGTCTGTCACTCACTTGGAGTAATCAGCAAGGTCAGTTGGGTGCAGGATACCTGTAATTCCCCACTCCCATGTACGTACTTAGGAAAAAAGAGCAGGATTCAGACTCAAAGATAATAGGCAGCAGTAGCTGGCTCATATTAAATGACTCTTTTGATATCATTTACTTTTAGTGTATTGTAATAATGAACATTGGAAGGTATTAGTACTCTAGTCTTGTGTTTAAAACAGTTTTTCAAGAAATTTTACAAATGGGGAATTTAAAGAAACTATTGAGTATTTGAAAGACTGGTGGTACAATAAAATGGCATATATGTTATCTTGGTTTGGGTACTAAAGAAACAAACTTGAATATGAAGATTTTGGTGCAAGTCATTTATTTCATGGGGATCCCTGGAAATGCTAGTAGGTTATTGGGAAAATGAGACAGTGAAGGGATTTTATCTAACAGATGTTATTATACAAGTTACAACTGTAGGTAATTGGAGATGATCACACTGGGACAGTCTGGGAACCAGTGTTACGTCACATCTCAAGAGTTACTTCACCTGAGGGCAAAAGAAGCCTAGGGTATTTATATAGACTCCTGTCCTTCATTGGCCAGTCACAGGTAGGGATTAACTTCCTGACATTTATGGCTGATGTGCAAGTGGGCAAATACGGTGCTAAAGTTCTGATAAAATCTCTCAGATGCTGTAATGTAAAGCTAGATAAGTGTACATTGAAGTGGTATGGGTGAGTGTGTATGGCCTTGGGGTATACAACTTTTGGTACATGTGCATTAGAAGAATAGCTACCTTTGGTAATTTCTATTGTGACTGAACATTTTCAGAGAAAATGTCTTGAAACTGAAAAGGAAACTTTTTTTCGTATTAAACATAGCCCTTCTAGTTCCTACTTACGTTTATCTTCTTATCCTTTTCTCAGTGGGCAGAATACTGGAGTTCTATTTGTATATTATATTATCTAGTTGAATAAAGATTGTTATTAGTTCCTATACCAGTCTTTTGTTCCCTACTAACCCACATTATTTTAGGCTTTCTTTGTTAAGTCATTTAGTAATTTATATTACTTGTTCCTGGACTTTCTGCAACTTCTCTTCATTTTAAGTTGATGAACCTATTTTCTGTAACTGATTTTTCAAGAAAACACATTTATCAAAGTCTTATATAATTTAAATTTCTGGCCACATGTAAAACTTCATTGTTTATTAATAATTTATCATCATTTGAATGGTAATTTAAATTTTAGTTATGCACATTACTGAAATTATCCCCAAAGTTATAGCATATCTATATCAATTATTTGATAGTTATTATAATGTATTTTAGAACTGTATAAGTGGAAACAAGGAGCAACAGTTAGAACTGGACATGGAAAAACAGACTGGTTCCAATTGGGAAAGGAGTACGTCAAGGCTGTATATTGTCACCCTGCTTATTTAACTTATATACAGAGTACATCATGAGAAATGCTGGAGTGGATGAAGCACATGCTGGAATCAAGATTGCCAGGAGAAATATCCATAACCTGACATATGCAGATGACACCACCCTTATGGCAGAATGCGAAGAAGAACTAAAGAGCCTCTTGATGAAAGTGAAAGAGGAGAGTGAAAAAGTTGGCTTAAAGCTCAACATTCAGAAAACTAAGATCATGGCGTCTGGTCCCATCACTTCATGGCAAATAGATGGGGAAACAATGGAAACAGTGAGAGACTTTATTTTTTTAGGGCTCCAAAATCACTGTAGATGGTGACTGCAGCCATGAAATTAAAAGATGCTTGCTCCTTGGAAGAAAAGTTATGACCAATCTAGACAGTGTATTAAAAAGCAGAGACATTACTTTGCCAACAAAGGTCTGTCTGGTCAAAGCTGTGGTTTTACCAGTAGTCATGTATGGATATGAGAGTTGGACTATAAAGAAAGCTGAGCGCTAAAGAATTGATGCTTTTGAACTGTAGTTTTGGAGAAGACTCTTGAGAGTTGCTTGGACAGCAAGGAGATCCAACCAATCCATCCTAAAGAATTCAGTCCTGACTGTTCACTGGAAGTGCTGATGCTGAAGCTGAAACTCCAGTACTTTGGCCACCTAATGCTAAGAACTGACTCATTTGAAAAGACCCTGATGCTGGGAAAGATTGAAGGCAGGAGGAGAAGGGGACAATGGATGATGAGATGGTTAGATGGCATCACTGATTCAATGGACTTGAGTTTGAGTAAACTTCGGGAGTTGGTGGTGGATAGGGAGGCCTGGTGTGCTGCAGTCCATGGGGTTGCAAAGAGTCCAACACTGAGCTCAGTCCAAGACTGAGCACCTGAATTGAACTAAAGTGGAAACACTGATTTAATCCTAAATACTTTGTGCTAATAATATAAAGTTAAAATTAAGCAAAAGGAATTAACTATGCTGCAAAAGAAATTGAACTGGTTACATTATTTTGTAAGTATCTAAATTCATTTGCTTTGTTTTAATGCTATTGGCAGAAGAAAAAAAAAGAAAAAAACAATACTGCTGACAATATAAATAGAAACATCTGAAAAATAAAAGCCACAGTAGATTATAAATACACAACTCTGATGTTTAGAGGGCTTACCCTTGATAGCAACTAGTAATATCTTCCTTAAGTGATACATATACAATAGCAAATAAATTGAATGACTTTCCTTCAATTAAGTATTTATCTTCTGCAGAGTCAAATGAGTATTTTGCTTCATTTAAAAAGGGATTTATTTTATGTTAATACATAACAATTTGAAGAATCTTTGTTTAATTATGTTCTTGGTCATTACTCCCACAGGTCTTTTATGATGCTATTGTGGCCACATATCATTATGAAAAGTTACTAAATTACTGCTTCATTTTTTGGGGGAAAACACCCACTTTCCCCCTCCACACACACACACCAGCATCTATTTTCAGTGTTGAGTTAATTATATTCTGTAATTGTATTTTCATTATAGTCAAGAAAATAAATATTTTACATACTTTTATTTTCTACCTTTTAGTTTTTAGTTAGCTGCAATTTATTTATAGTGAAAGACATGGATCTTAGGTGACACAATTCAGTGTGTTGAGAGAAGTGATTTTATCCCTGTATCCCATACTTTGTTCAGGATATAGGACATTTTTGTCATGCCAGAAAGTTTTCTGTGCCTCTTTCCAGTTGATCTCTGCCTTCCTGTCCCGTCAACTCAATCTGAGAAGCAAGCCCTTCTCATTTATAGATATATAAATAGTTTATGTGTATAATTTGTATATAATAAATAATATAAATTTATATATATAATTTTATTTCATTTTGAAAAGCCATGTAACCTCACAGAAGAATTTGAAGTTAAAGAGTTGAAATTTATCGAATACTCTTTTGAACTACTGATTAAGTATTGAATATTGATGTTATGATTTTAAAAATCTCTAAGATAGATCACATGGTCGGCCATGAAACAAGCCTCAGTAAATTTAAGAAAACTGAAATCATATCAAGCATCTTTTCTTACCATAATGCTATGGTAGTAGAAATCAACTACAAAAGAGAAACTGTGAAAACACTAACAGGTGGAGGCTAAGCAATATGCTACTACAACCAATGGATCACTGCAGAAAGAGGAAATTTTAAAATATCTGGAAACAAATGAAAATGAAAATACAATGATCCAGAACCTGTGGGATGCAACGAAGACCTAAATAGACATTTCTGTGAAGAAGACATACAGATGGCCAACAAAAATGTGAAAAGATGCTCAGCATCACTAATTATTAGAAAAATGCAAATCAAAACTATAATGAAGTATCACTTCACACTGGTCACAGTGGCCATCATCAAAAAAATGTACAAACAATAAATGCTGGAAAGGGTGTGAAGAAAAGGGAACTCTCTTACACTATTGGTGGGAATGTGAATTGATACAGCCATATAGAGAACAGTGTGCAGTGTACAGGTGCTCTGTCATGTCCAACTCCTTGTGACCCCATGGACTATAGCTTGCCAGGCTTCCTCTGTCCATGGAATTTTCCAGGAAAGAATACTAGAATGAGTTGCCATTTCCTCCTTAGGATCTTCCTGACCCAGGGATCAAACCTGTGTTTCTTGGGCCTCTTGCATTGATAGGTGGATTCTTTACCATAGTGCCACCCGGGAATCCCATAGAACAGTATGGAGGAGCCTCCTTAAAAAAACTGAAAATAGAGCTATCATGTGACCTAGCAATCCCACTCCCAGGCATATACCCAAAGAAAGCCATAATTCAAAAAGATACATGCACCCTGGGCTTCCCTGGTATCTCAGTGGTAAAGAATCTGCCTGCCAGTGCATGAGACTCAGGTTCAGTCCCTGGTCCAGGAAGATCCCACATGCTGTGGAGCAGTTAAGCCCATGTGCCACAACTATTTTGAGCCTGTGCTCTAGAGCCCATGAGCTGAAACTGTTGAGACCATGTCCTGCAATTACTGAAGTTCACGAGCCCTAGAGCTGATGCTCCACAAGAAGAGAGGCCACCATGTTGCAAGGCATGCACACAGCAACTCAGGAAGAGTCCCCCCCTCACCACAACTAGAGAAAAGCCAGAGGAGCAACGAAGACCCACCAAAGCCATAACTAAATGAATAAAATTAGAAAAAAGATGCATGCATGCTTATGTTCATTACAGCACTATTCACAATAACCAAGACATGGAAGCAACCTAAATGACTATCAACAGAGGAATGGATAAAGAAGATGTAGTACATATATACAGTGAACGTTACTTAGTCATTAAAAGGAATGAAATTGTGTCATTTGCAAAGATATAGATGGACATAGAGACTATCATATGAAGTGAAGTAAGTCAGAAGGAGAAAAACAAACATTATATATTAACACATATATGTGGAATCTAGAAAAATGGTGTGAAAGTGTTAGTCACTCAGTTGTGTCCTACTCTTTGTGACCCCATGGATTGTAGCCCACCAGGCTTTTCTGTCCACGGAATTCTACAGGCAAGAATACTGGAGTGGTTTGCCATTTCCTTCTCCAGGGGATCTTCCTGACACAGGGATTGAACCCAGGTCTCGTGCATTGCAGGCAGACTGTTAACCGACTGAATCCCCAGAGAAGAAAAATAATATAGATGATCTTATTTGCAAAACAGAAATAGGGACACAGACATAGAGAACAAACATGGATAGCAAGGGGAAGGGGCGGGATGAATTGGGAGATCAGTGTAAAGCAACTATACTCCAATTAAATAAAAAAAAAAAATGGGATGCAGCAAAAGCAGTACTAAGAGGGGAGTTTATAAAATACAAACTTAATGTAGGAAACAAACAAAAATCTCAAATAAATAACCTAACCACATAACACCTAAAGGAGCTAGAAAAATAAGAACAAACAAAACCAAAGTTAGTGGGAGAGAAGGAATCATTATCAGAGCAGATTTAAATGAAATACAGAATAAAAATCAGTAGAAAAGATCAATGAAACTCAGACTTGGTTCTTTAAAAAGATAAACAAGGAGAGAACAAGATGGCAGAGGAGTAGGTGGATGTGGAGTACATCTCTCTCCAGGGATACATCAGGATACATTCAGACACAAAAATGCATGTAGAACACCAGTTGAGAGCAGACAGGAGTACATGACAAGTGGAAAAAATATATAGAGAACCACACAAAACTCGGTAGGATAAAGGAACTAGGAGGGGAAACAGGAGTGTTAGTAGGAATGGACCTGCCCTCGAGGGGCTGGGAACTGAAGCACAGTTCCTCACATCCGGGCAATTATCTGAGTCAGAGGAGAAATATTTAAGGCTGAGAGTGAAACAGCTTTTCTGTGGCAGTCTAAATAGAATGAGAATCAGACAGTCCTTGCTGCAGCCATACATCTTCCGGACAGGAACGCTGGTACCCTAGAAGGCGCAGCGGCTGGGAGGTGGAGTTTAGGGATTGTGGAGCGATCCCAGGGCGAGGGCTGCTGTTGATTGTGGAGAGACAGATCTGAGGGGATGTGAGGGAGGAGATTGTTGGGGGAAATGCCGGTGGAGGAAGGTCTGGCAGCCGTGGAAGCAAGGCCATATTGCTGAGCCACACATGCGTGGAGCCATCACCATTGCCTCTCTCCCCACAGGCCAGCATTGGCAGCTGAACAGTAGAGAGGTTGGCCCGTCAAATGCTGACTCACTGAACTACAGAGCAGGACCACACCCAGGGTGCTCCTTTAAGTGACTGATGCCCCAAACTACAAAGTAGGATCCCACTCAGGGTGCCCCTTTAAGTCCCTGATGCACTGATCTACAGAGTAGGGCCCCAGCCAGGGAGTCCCCTCTATGTGCCTGACGCAGGGAACAACAGAGAAGGACCTCAGACAAGGGAACCGTCTAAGTGCCTGAACGGGCAGAGCTAACAGGGAAAGACTGGCCAAAGAGCCCTTCTGATCGCCAGCTACAAGAGGCTTGGAAAAAGACTCTTAATAGGGCCATAACTCCTTTGGCAGAGAGTATCCCTGCCCAATTGGCACCACCAGGGTCCCCATAAGCCAAACAGCTGTGCCACCTTTACTCTCAACTCTCACTGTGGCAGAGCTGCCACAAGCAAAAAAAGTCTTGTGTCTATGCATGCAGGGTCACTTCAGTCGTGTCCAACTCTTTGTGACCCTGTAGACTGTGGCCTGTCAGGCTTCTGTGTCAGGGAGGGTGTTGTCCAGGCAGTACTGGAGCATACTGGCCAATACTGGTTGCCATACCCATCTAGAGCATTATATTTCCTGCTGCCCTAGCCACCAACTCCCCTGAGTACCTGGTGCTGCCAGAACCCCTGTGACCCAAGCAGCTACACCACCTCCACACCTGGCCCTGTGGGCAAACCCAAGTCTTCCAGAGCAGCCTCAGGAGCAAACCCCAGCAGATGAGCCACATGTAGGGGTGGAAATAAAACCACAGTTGAAACCTAGGGGCAGTGTGGCTAAGGAAGAAGACCCAAAACCTTTCCACCAACTGTACAAGCTGCAGATTAAATCCATACAATCAACTTGGCAGACTCTGTGTCTATGGAGTATATAAAAGGTCATTGAGAGCACCCACAAAAGAAAACGCACTAGTTTTGGTAACTGTGGATGGACATTGGAGGCAAGAAAACACAGGAGTAGGACCAGATTAGAATCTGAGCTGGCCCCACAGCAGGTCCAGAGATGAGCACAGTGTTGGAGGGCATACTAGGGAGGTAAGGTGGACTGTGACTCCCAGCAAGGGAGAGGACTCTTGACAGCAGTGACTCTAGAACAACATTTATAATTCTTATTTTTGACTTGTTCTATAGAATCTTTGGGATTTTTTTTTTCTTTTTTTCCTTTTTTTTTTTCCTCCTCTGTTGTAGTTGTCGGTTTTATTGCTCTATGAAATCCAATTAAGCTTTTGAACTTTTTTTTTCCTCAGTCACATTTTTTATTGTTGTTATAAACCTCTGCCTTTACATTGGATGTTTGCAGTTCTGTGCGATTTTCATTTTTTTCTTTTTTTAATTTTAATTTTTAATTTTTTCAACCTATTATTGTTTTATCTACACTTATTCCTTTGTTTACCTTTCTCACTGTTCTTCTCCCCTTGCAGTTACTCTTTAATGTATATAAATCTTCTCCATCTGCCTCTATTTAACTTTGCATATCTGTTCTTTCTTTTTTTTATTTTCTTTCTTTCCTTTCCTCTCAACATATTTGTTAGATTTGTTTTCATTGCTTTATAACCCACTTGACACCTTGCTTTAGTTTTGTTTTCCAGTTTGTGCTTTAGTTAGTTTTGTTCTTAACTGGTAAATATAATTTTTTATTTCCCTTGTTTGTCAGCTCAATCTATTGTACTTTATTTTTGTTGGACTGTTTTGACTTTGCTCATGGGTGTAAATGCATATATGTATATTCCATTAGTTTAATTATTATTTGCCTTAGTTTGTAACTGCCATTTGTCTGGGGTTCATCTATGGTTTCTCATTTTTGGATATTGTTTTAATCTCACTTAATGCCATAACATACCACTTGTGGAATCTCCGTTCCTGACCAGAGATCAAGCTCTGAGCCATTGGAGTGGAACCACTGACTCTAAGACTACCAGAGAACTAACCCTAGGGAGCATCAAATAGTAAGAACACACACACAAACAAAACCACTTGAATACAAGACCCAATATCACCCAACCACCAGTACCACCATGTGCAAGACACCTCATCTAAACAACAAACAAAACAAAAATGCAAACCCAATCATCAGCAGATAGAACTACCACCTCATTCAGCCTTGCCCATCAGAGGAAAAACAAGAAAACAAAAACTGAGCACAAATCTTACCCTATAAGAAGCTTACAGAAACCACTAGACCAACCTTAGGAGGGCAGAAACCAAAAGGAAGAAAGAATTCAACCTTCTTCAAGGAAAGAATTCAACTTCCCTTGAAGCCTAGGCAAAGGAGACCTCAAACACAATAAGTTTAAAAAAAAATAATGAAAAGGCAGGGAAATACTACACAAATAAAGAAACAAACCAGAAACACAGAAGGCCAAATAAATGAAGAGGAAATAGGCAAACTATCTGAAAAAGAATTCAGAATAATGATAATAAAGATGATCAAAAAACTTGAAAACAAAATGGAGAAAATGCAAGAATCAATTAACAAAGACCTAGAAAAATTAAAGAATAAACATACAGAGGCAAACAATACAATTACTGAAATTAAAAATACTCTAGAAGGAATCATTAGCAGAATATGTGAAGCAGAAGAATGAATCAGTGAGCTGAAAGATAAAATGGTAGAAATAACTTCTGAAAAGCAGAATAAAGTAAAAAGAGTGAAAAGAACTGAGGACAGTCTCGGAGACCTCTGAGACCATATCAAATGCTCCAATATTCAAATTATAGGGGTCCCAGAAGAAGAACAGAAAAAGGGTATAAGAAAAGTTTTGAAGAGATTATTATTGAAAATTTCCCCAACATGGAAAATGAAATAGTCAATCAAGCCCAAGAGGTACAAAGAGTCCCATACAGGATATACCCAAGGAGAAACACACCAAGACACATACTAATCAAACTAACAAAGACTAAACACAAAGAAAGAATATTAAAAGCAGCAAGGGATAAGCAAGAAGTTACATACAAGGGAAGCCCCATATGCTTAACAGCTGACCTTTCAGGAGAAACTCTGCAGGCCAGAAGGGAATGGCAGGATATATTTAAAGTACTGAAAGGGAAAGATCTACAACCAAGATTACAGTACCCAGCAAGGATCTCCTTCAAAATTGATGGAGAAATAAAAAGCTTTCAGACAAGCAAAAGTTAAGAGAATTCAGTACCATCACACCAGTTTTACAACAAATGTTAAAAGGACTTATATAGTCAAGAAATACAAGAGAAGAAAAAAGATTTACAAAATCAACTCCAAACAATTAAGAAAATTCCAGTAGGAACATATATACCAATAAATACTTTAAATGTAAATGGATTAAATGTACTAACCAAAAGACATAGACTGGCTGAATGGATAAAAAAAAAAAAGACCCATAAATATGCTGTCTAAAATAAACCCACTTCAGACCTAAAGACACATATAGACTGAAAGTGAGAGGATGGAAAAATATATTCCATGAAAATGGGAAGCAAAAGAAAGCTGGAGTAGAAATCCTCATATCAGACAAAATAGACGTGAAATAGAAGATTACAAGAGATAAGGAAGGATACTACATAATGATCAAGTGATCAATCCAAGAGAAAAACACAACAATTCTAAGTATCTATAGACTCAACATAGGAGCACCTCAATACATAAGACAAACAATATCAGACCTAAAAGGAGAAACTGACAGTAGCACAATAATAGTAGGAGACTTTAACACCCCACTCACACCAATGGACCGTTCATCAAAACAGAAAATTAATAAGGAAACACAAGTCTTAAATGATACATTAGATCAGATGGATCTCATTGATATCTTCAGGACAATCCATACAAATGCAGAAGATTGGACTGAGAAGAAGGTAAATACCTTCTTCTAAAGTGCACATGGAACATTCTCCAGGATTGACCACATCTTGGGTCACAATTCAGAATTTAGTAAATTTAAGAAAATCTAAATTGTATCAAGCATTTTCTCCGACCACAGTGCTATGAGACTAGATACCAATTTCAAGAAAAAAGCTGTAAGAAACACAAACACATGGAGATTAAACAACATGTTTCTAAATAACCAACGGGTTACTGAAGAAATCAAAAGGGAAATCAAAACTTTTCTGGAAAAAATGACAATGAAAACATGACAATAAAAACTTATGGGATGCAGCAAAAGCAGTTCTAAGAGGGAAGTTTATAGCAATACAATCCTACCTCAAGAAACAAGAAAAACATCGAATAGACAACCTAACTTTATACCTAAAACAACTGGATAAAGAAGAAAAGAAACTCAAAGTTAGCAGAAGGAAAGAAATCATAAAGATCCAAGCAGAAATAACTGAAAAAAGAAATGAAAGAAACATTAGTAAAGATTAGTAAAACTGAAAACTGATTCTTTGAGAAGATAAACAAAATTGACAAACCTTTAGGCAGACTCATCAAGAAAAAATCGAATCAACAAAATTAGAAATGAAAAAGGAGAGGTTACAACAAGACAACAAACAATGCAGAAACACCAAGGATTATAAGAGACTATTATAGAAAACTTTATAGTAATAAAATGGATAACCTGGAAGAAATGGACAGATTCTTCAAAAAGTTCAACCTTCTAAGACTGAACCAGGAAGAAATAGAAATTATGAACAATCCGATTACAAGCACTGAAATTAAAGCTGTGATCAAAAATCTCCCAAAAAACAAAATCTCAGAACCAGATGGCTTGAAAGGAGAATTCTGTCAAACATTTAGAGAAGAGCTAGTGCCTATCCTTCTAAAACTCTTTCAAAAAAATCGCAGAAGTTGTTCCAAACTTCCATACTCATTCTATGAGGCCACCACCACCCTGATACCAAAACCAGACAAAGACAACTCTAAAAAAGAAAACTACAGGCCAATATCACTGATGAACATAGATGCAAAAATCCTCAACAAAATTTTAGCAAACAGAATTAAGCAACACATCAAAAAGCTCATACACCATGATCAAATTGGGTTTATTCCAAGGGATGCAAGGATTCTTCAATATATGCAAATCATTAATGTGATACACCATATTAACAAATTGAAAGATAAAAACCATGCAATCATCTCAATAAATGCAGAAAAAGCCTTTGACAAAATTCAGCACCCATTTATGATAAAAACTCTTCAAAAAATGGGCATGGAAGGAACCTACCTCAACATAGTATATGATAAAACTATACAAGCATTATTCTTAGTAGTGAAAAACTGAAAGCATTCCCCCTAAGATCAGGAATAAGACAAGGGTGTCCACTTTCACCACTGTTATTCAACATAGTTCTAAAAGTCCTAGCTACAACCATCAGAGAAGAAAAAGAAATACAAGGAATCCAGATCAGAAAAGAAGTAAAGCCCTCACTGTTTACAGATGACATAATACTGTACATAGAAAACCCTAAAATAATATCAGCAAATTATTAGAGCTAATCAGTGAATTTAGCAAAGTTGCAGGATACAAAATCAATACACAGAAATCACTTGCATTTCTATATACTACCAATGAAAAAGTCAGAAAGATAATTAAAGAATCAATCCCATTTGCCATTGCAACAAAAAGAATTAAATATCTAGGAATAAACCTACCTAAGGAGACAAAAGAACTGCATACAGAAAATATAAGACACTTCAGGTATGACCTAAATCAAATCCCTTATGATTATACAGTGGAAGTGAGAAATAGATTTAAGGGACTAGATCTGATAGAGTACCTGATAAACTATGGAAGGAGGTTCGTGACATTGTACAGGAGACAGGGATCAAGACCATCCCCATGGAAAAGAAATGGAAAAAAGCAAAATGGCTGTCTGAGGAGGCCTTACAAATAGCTGTGAAAAGAAGAGAAGCGAAAAGCAAAGGAGAAAAGGAAAGATATTCCCATTTGAATGCAGAGTTCCAAAGAATAGCAAGGAGAGATAAGAAAGCCTTCCTCAGAGATCAGTGCAAAGAAGTAGAGGAAAACAACAGAATGGGAAAGACTAGAGATCTCTTCAAGAAAATTAGAGATACCAAGGGAACATTTCATGCAAAGATGGGCTTGATAAAGGACAGAAATGGTATGGACCTAACAGAAGCAGAAGATATTAAGAGGTGGCAAGAATACACAGAAGAACTATACAAAAAAGATCTTCACAACCCAGATAATCACGATGGTGTGATCACTCACCTAGAGCCAGATTCCTGGGATGTGAAGTCAAGTGGGCCTTAGAAAGCATTACTACATTGTAAAGTTAAAAAATAAAATAAAAAAATTAAATTTAAAAAAATTAAAAAAAAAAGAAAAAGCATTACTATGAACAAAGCTAGTGGAGGTGATGGAATTCCAGTTGAGCTATTTCAAATCCTGAAAGATGATGCTGTGAAAGTGCTGCCCTCAATACGCCAGCAAATTTGGAAATCTCAGCAGTGGCCACAGGGCTGGAAAAGGTCAGTTTTCATTCCAATCCCAAAGAAAGGCAATGCCAAAGAATGTTCAGACTACCACACAATTGCACTCATCTCACATGCTAGTAAAGTAATGCTCAAAATTCTCCAAGCCAGGCTTCAGCAATACGTGAACCGTGAACTTCCAGATGTTCAAGCTGGTTTTAGGAAAGGCAGAGGAACCAGAGATCAAATTGCCAACATCCACTGGATCATGGAAAAAGCAAGAGAGTTCCAGAAAAACATGTATTTCTGCTTTATTGACTTGACAAAGCCTTTGACTGTGTGGATCACAATAAACTGTGGAAAATTCTTCAAAAGATGGGAATACCAGACCACCTGATCTGCCTCTTGAGAAACCTGTATACAGGTCAGGAAGCAACAGTTAGAACTGGACATGGAACAACAGACTGGTTCCAAATAGGAAAAGGTGTATGTCAAGGCTGTATATTGTCACCCTGCTTATTTAACTTATCTGCAGAGTACATCATGAGAAATGCTGCGCTGGATGAAGCACAACCTGGAATCAAGATTGCCAGGAGAAATATCAATAACCTCAGATATGCAGATGACACCACCCTTATGGCAGAAAATGAAGAGGAACTAAAGAGCCTCTTGATGAAATTGAAAGAAGAGAGTGAAAAAGTTGGCTTAAAGCTCAACATTCAGAAAACGAAGATCATGGCATCTGGTCCCATCACTTCATGGCAAATAGATGGGCAAACAGTGGAAACAGTGTCAGACTTTATTATTTTGGGCTCCAAAATCACTGCAGATGGTGACTGCAGCCATGAAATTAAAAGACACTTACTCCTTGGAAGGAAAGTTATGACCAACCTAAATAGCATATTGAAAAGCAAAGATATTACTTTGCCAACAAAGGTCCGTTTAGTCAAGGCTATGGTTTTTCCAGTGGTCATGTATGGATGTGAGAGTTGGACTGTGAAGAAAGCTGAGTGCTAAAAAATTGATGCTTTAAACTGTGGTGTTGGAGAAGACTTTTGAGAGTCCCTTGGACTGCAAGGAGATCCAACCAGTCCATCCTAAAGGCGACCAGTCCTGGGTTTTCATTGGAAGGACCGATGCTGAGGCTGAAACTCCAATACTTTGGCCACCTCACGCAAAGAGTTGACTCATTGGAAAAGACCCTGATGCTGGGAAGGCTTGTGGGCACGAGGAGAAGGGGAGGACAGAGGATGAGATGGCTGGATGCCATCACCGACTTGCTGCACATGAGTTTGGGTGAACTCTGGGATTTGGTGTTGGACAAGGGACGCCTGGTGTGCTGCGATTCATGGGGTTGCAAAGAGTAGGACATGACTGAGCAACCGAACTGAACTGAATTGAATGAAAGAAATCAAAGATGACATAAACAGATGGAGAGATATTCCATGTTCTTGGGTAGGAAGAATAAATATTGTGAAAATGACTATGCTACCAAATGCAATCTACAGATTCAGTGTGATCCCTATCAAATTACTAATGGCATTTTTCACAGAACTAGAACAAACAATTTCACAATTCATATGGAATTGTGACAAAAGATTCATATGGAATTGTCACAAAAGACCCTGAATAGCCAAAGAAGTCTTGAGAAAGAAGAATAGAGCTGGAGGAATCAACTTTCCTGACTTAAAATTATACTACAAGGCTACAGTCATCAAGACAGTATGGTACTAGGCACAAAAATATAAATATAGACCAATGGAACAAAGCAGTATGCCCAGAAATAACCCATGCATCTATGGGTACCTTATTTTTGACGAAGGAGGCAAGAATATACAATGGGGCAAAGACAGCTTCTTCAATAAATAGTGCTGGGAAAACTGGACAGCTACATGTAAAAGAATGAACTTAGAGCACTTCCTGGAGAAGGCAATGGCACCCCACTCCAGTACTCTTGCCTGGAAAATCCCATGGACAGAGGAGCCTGGTAGGCTGCAGTCCATGGGGTCGCTAGGAGTTGGACACGACTGAGCGACTTCACTTTCCTTCACTTTCATGCATTGAAGAAGGAAATGGCAACCCACTCCAGTGTTCTTGCCTGGAGAATCCCATGGACGGGGGAGCCTGGTGGGCTGCTGTCTATGGGGTCGCACAGAGTCAGACATGACTGAAGCGACTTAGCAGCAGCAGCAGCAGAGCACTTCCTAACACCATACACAAAGATAAACTCAAAATGGATTAAAGACCTAAATGTACACGTGTTCCCTATCCTATACATTTATGTCTTTAATCCATTTTGCGTTTTATCTTTGTGTATGGTGTTAGGAAGTGTTCTAAGTTCATTCTTTTGCATGTAGCTGTCCAGTTTCCCACACCCATGGCGGATCCATGTTGATGTATGGCAAAACCAATACAATATTGTAAAGGAAAAAAAGACTTAAATGTAAGGCCAGAAACTATCAAACTCTTAGAGGAAAACATAGGCAGAACACTCAATGACATAAATCAAAGCAATATCCTGTATGACCCACCTCCTAGAGTAAAGGAAATAAAAATGAAAGTAAACAACTGGGACCTAATTAAACATAAAAGCTTTTGCTCAGCAAAGGAAACTATAAGCAAGGTGAAAAGACAACTCTCAGAATGGAAGAAAATAATAGCAAATGAAACAACTGACAAAGGATTAATTTCCAAAATATACAAGTAGCTCATATAACTCAATACCAGAAAAACAAACTATCTCATCAAAATGTGGAAAAAAAGACCTAAACAGACATTTCTCCAAAGACTTACTGATGGCTAACAAACACATAAAAAGATACTCAACATCACTCATTATTAGAGAAATGCAAATCAAAACTACAATGAGATATCACCTCAAACTGGTCAGAATGGCCACCATCAAAATGTCTACAAACAATAAATGCTGGAGAGGGTGTGGAGAAAAGGGAACTCTCTGTTGGTGGGAATGTAAATTGATACAGCCACTGTGGAAGACGGTATGGAGATTCCTTTAAAAGCTAGGAATAAAACCGCCATATGACCCAGCAATCCCACTCCTAGGTGTATACCCTGAGGAAACCAAAACTGAAAAAGGCTCATGTATTCCATTGTTCACTGCTGCACTATTTACAATAGCTAGAATATGGAAGAACCTAGATGCCTATCGACAGATGATTAGATAAAGAAGTTGTGGTTCATGTACATACACAGTGGAATATTACTCAGCCATAAAAAGGAACACATTTTGAATCTAGTAATAAGGTAAATGAACCTAGAACCTATTATACAAAGTGAAGTAAGTTGAAAGAGAAAGGTAAATGTCATTTTCTAATGCATATATACAGAATCTAGAAAAATGGTACTGAAGAATTTATTTACAGGGCAGAAGTGGAGAAACAGACATAGAGAATAGACTTATGGACATGGGGAAAGGGGAGGAGAGGGTGAGATGTATGGAAAGAGTAACACGGAAACTTACATTACCATATGTAAAATAGATAGCCAACAGGAATTTGCTGCATGGCTCAGGAAACTCAAACAGGGGTTCTGTGTCAACCTAGACGGATGGGATGGAGAGGGAGATGGGAGGGAGGTTCAAAAGGCGGGTATATTGTATACCTGTGGCTGATTCATGTTGAGGTTTGACAGAAAGCAACAAAATTTTGTAAAGCAATTATCCTTCAATAAAAAATAAATAAAATTTTAAAAATAGGCAGAAAAAGATAAGCAAAGTTATAAACCTTTAGTCAGGGTATTAAGAAGAAAAGCAGAGGACTCAAGTCAATAAAATCAGAAGTGAAAAAGAAGTTAGAGCTGATACCACAGAAATACAAAGGATCACAAGAGACTACCACTAACAGCAATATGCCAATAAATTGGGCAACCTAGAAGAAATAGACAGATTTCTAGAAATGAACAATCTCCCAAGACTGAACCAGGGAGAAATAGATAATATGAACAGACCAGTTACCAGTAATGGAAAAATATGTACTGTAATTTTTAAGAGTGATTTTTAATATTCTGACTTTCTGACTTTATAAGTATTATATAATATGGATTAAAGTAGAATTGAGTCCCACATATGGAATTGAGTCCCACATGTGGTTTACATGTATTTATTGGATAATTTCCTGGAGATCCCTAAATTGTCCATCTTTAAAAACAAAAATGCACACTTGTCTATAAAACCATTGATTCAACTCCAAATTAGTCATGAGCCATTTTTGTGACCCATATCTTTACATTCATCTTTGGCTTTAAAATATTTTTTGCTTTGCTAATGTAAAAGTATTCTTTACCTGAATAGTTATCTAATCTAATATGCCATTAGTGCTTACTGGGCTGCATGTCTTTATCTCTTTGGAAGAAGTCTTACATGGTAGACTGTTTTTTCCCCTACCATTCCAATGAATTTTATTCTTTAAAATAGCATATGGGTGGAACTGCTTAACTGAGAAAGTTGTGAAGAAAAAACAGAACGCCTTTGTTTAGGAATAGTATGAAAACTGAACTTCCTTGTTCCTTTCACTATCACCTTCTTCTCTTTATGTTTTCTTTCTTCCCTAATGTGCCATTTGCCTGTGTCATTTTTTGTTCTTGTTCGTTGGCAACTCAGTGCTATTTGTTGAATTTTAGTTTGTGCTCACCTTTGTAGCTCAGCTGGTAAAGAAACCGCCTGCAATTCAGGAGACCTTGATTCGATTCCTGGGTCGGGAATATCTCTTGAAGAAGGGATAGGCTACCCACTCCAGTATTCTTGGGCTTCCCTGGTGGCTCAGATGGTAAAGAATTCGCCAGTGGGAGACCTGGGTTCAATCCCTTGGTTGGGAAGATCCCATAGAGAAGGAAGGGAACGCCTATCCACTCCAGTATTCTTGCCTGGAGAATTCCATGGACAGAGGAGCCTGGTAGGCTACAGTCCATGGGGTTGCAAAGAGCCAGACACAACTGAATAACTTTAATTTTAACTTTTACTTCATCAAATCCTTACTGAGAATTTACTATGTGCCAGTCATTTTGATAGAGGATAAAGAAGAAACAGATATTGTTCCTCCCTTCATGGGACTTACATACAAAACACAATTCTCCCTCTTTCCTCTACATCAGAACTAGCCTTGTAAAGTTGCAGGGAAAGTACATCTTGTACTAAGATGTAAATGGATGACAAAATAATGACATTTAAATTATAAACTACAGTTCTTAGGAATAGGCAGAGCATTAGATCAGAGGGATCGTTCTCCCTTGTGAGGTCCCGTGCAAAATCGTCAGGCAAGTGGAAAGTTGATTTAGATGTGCTTTCCCAGCAGCTGTTAAATTGACTGCAATCTGCCTTACCAACAGGCAGGGGCAACTTGGTAAATAATACCTTTTGTTTACTGAGTGAAAAGCCGTGGAGACATCAAAGAAAATCAATTAAGGAAATAAGATCCCTGTCTGTCGTACTGATAAGACCACCTGTTAAAATTTTGAGACAGATACTGGTTCCTAGGTTTACCACACAATTCCTCTTATTTGTATATCATGGAAATTGGTGTTTTGAGGAGAGCAGGACAGGTCAATAATTTTAAAAATCACTTTTAATAAGAAAATAAACTTTAAAATTTTAGACAATGGATGAATTTTCTTTTTAATTAACTCATAACATTGTTTTGATAGTTCTAACAAATATCTAATCATTGTTCCATGTTATGTTATTTGCTTTAATTTCTTTCTTCTCTATTTTTCCTTTCCTTTAATTTGTTTTCTGATTCCAAAACTCTCTCAGTTCCATGAGAATTAAAATCATTATCTTTCATATTCACTAAACTTTTTTCTTGCTTTATTTATTCCTTTGTTTTAAAAATTTTACCCAAGAGCTATAAGTAACATGCTTTGTTAAAAAGGATTCAAATAGTATGGAAGCATGCTGACAAAATAAGTGAAGCTTATTTTATTGTCAGTCTTGTCACTGAGTACCATTGTAAGTTTTCTTTTACCGTATCTTTAAAAAAATTACATAATTCAGCCATGCATCAGCTCAAAATTCTCTAAACTGATTTCAAAGTATGAATTATTTAATATTTCTTAGACCATGAAGAGTTTTATAAATTTAACATACTATGTAATAAATTGCATTTTTAATTAAAGGAAAAGGTAAATAGTGCAATAATTTATTCAGTGGAATCAAGAATGTTGATTATTATTTTACCAATATACTATATTTGCTTTTAAACATTGTAGTCATTATAGATAAATTACTGAAAGAACCTTGGCTATTGTATATATCCTGGCCTCTTGTGAAATATTTTGGATTCTAGTATTTGATACCAGTTAATATGCTCCTACTTTTCATTAGGTGATTTACCCAATGACTTTTAGGGTTTATGTTCTTTTGTATTTGTGTTTTCAATTTACATTGTACCTTAAATATTCAAACTTTTTCAGGAAGAGATAGCATTTTACTCCCCAAAACTTAACATTTAACAGGAAATTGAAGATTTTGGTTGGCATATATGGCTTAATTAAGGAGTATTAGTGGAAATACAGGGGAGGAAGGGAGAAGTGATTCCGAATGTATTTTCATCTCCCCGGGAATCCTGAAACTTTATGGAGGTGAAAAGTAGTAATAACAGTTGCTTTGGAGTCTATCTGGATTAGTTTCCTATTGCTGTATAACAAATTACAACTAACTTAGTGGCTTAAAACAACACCCATTTATTATCTCGTAATTACTGTAAGTCAGAAGTTTGAGTGGATGCAACTGGGTTCTCTGTTTTAGGTCTCACAGGACGGAAATTAAGGTGTCTGTCACACCACAGTTTTATGTAGTGGTCCTAGGATTAATTCATTGTCAAACTCATTCAGGTTGTTCAGTTCACTTCACTTCAGTAGCTCAGTCGTGCCCGACTTTTTGTGACCCCACGGACTGCAGCACGACATGCTTCCTTGCCCATCACCAACTCCTGGAGTTCACTCAAACTCATGTCCACTGAGTCAGTGATGCCATCCAACCATCATGTCCTCCATCGTCCCCTTCTCCTCCCACCTTCAATCTTTCCCAGCATCAGGGTCTTTTCAAATGAGTCAGTTCCTCACATCAGGTGAAGTTTCAAGTCAGCATCAGTCCTTCCAAAGAATAGTCAGGACTAAATTCCTTTAGGATTGACTGATTGGATCTCCTTGCAGTTCAAGGGACTCTCAAGAGTCTTCTCAACACCACAGTTCAAAAGCATCAATTCTTCGGTGATCAGCTTTCTTTATAGTCCAACTTTCAGATCCATACATGACTCCTGGCAAATCCATCGCTTTGACTAGACGGATTTTGTTGGCAAAGTAATGTCTCTGCTTTTTAATATGCTATCTAGAGTGGTCATAACTTTTCTTCCAAGGAGCAAGCATCTTTTAATTTCATGGCTGCAGTCACCATCTGCAGTGATTTTGGAGCTCAAGAAAATAAAATTTGTCACTGTTTCCATTGTTTCCCCATCTATTTGCCATGAAGTGATGGGACCAGATGCCATGGTCTTAATTTTTTGAATGTTGAGTTGTAAGCCAGTTTTTTCACTCTGCTCTTTCACTTTCATCAAGAGGCTTTTTAGTTCCTCTTCGTTTTCTGCCATAAGGGTGGTGTCATCTGCATAAATGAGGTTATTGATATTTCTCCCAGCAATCTTGATTCCAGCTTGTGCATCATCCAGCCCGGCATTTCGCATGTGTACCTTGCATGTAAGTTAAATAAGCAGAGTGGCAAAATACAGCCTTGACGTACTGAAGCCTGGCTTAGAGAATTTTGAGCGTTACTTTGCTAGCGTGTGAGATGAGTGCAATTGTGCGGTAGTTTGAGGCTAAGTCAGTCTCAATTTTAACTTCAATTGTGCCATGTAACACAATCATGATAGATATCTCTCATCACTTTTATAGGTTACAGGGATGCAGGTTTGGAATCTGAGAGATTTTTAGAAATCTGCCTACCACATCACTTTGAAAAATAGCATCAAACTTCATAGTAGGTGCTCATAACCAGTGAGTTAGGGTAAAGCTTATAACTCACATATGAAAGGACATTAAAGAGGCCTAAATTTAAAAATGAGATTTTTTTTTCTACAAAGAATATGTAGTGAGATTATTTTGTTTCTGGATGGATAGACTCCGTATTATGCAGAATTCATTTCTTTCCTAAACAAATGCACAGTTTCAAAATAGTCCAACTAAAACATCCATCAGTGTTTTCTTAAAATTTGCAAAGCTAATCTTAAAGTTAATGGAAAAGAATATATACCAGAATAGCCATGGAGGACTTGTTCTACTAACCTTGTAAAATGCTACAAAGCTATAGTAATAAAAACTGAATGGTAACAGACCAGGAGTAAACAAACAAATCCAAGTAAAAATGAGAACTTAGTTTATGATAAATATACTCTTTAAAATAAGAAAAAAAGATAATGCAGTAAATACATTGGTGCAAATAATGCAATGGTGTTGAGAAAAATCGGTTATCTGTTTAGAAAAAATAAAGATATACCTTTGTCTTAAAACCCAAAATATATTCTAGAACTAATCAGTTTTAAAACTTCAAAACCAATAGAAAGAAAAGCTGGATAGTATTTTTTCATAATCTTAAAAGGAGGAAGATCATCTTATGTAGAATATAAAACATCACAATGTTTATAGGAAAAATGTTGATATATTTTGCCAAGTAATAGTTAACAAACACCATAAGTAAAGTTAAAGGAAAAAATATCAAGTGGATTGGAATAAAAATTTTATCATGTTTATTAACAAGATTCTGTAAATCATTAAGGGAAGAGAGTACAATAGCTAAATTCACATAGGATATGAATAGGCTGTTCACAGAACATGAGAACCCAGTGGCCAGTAAACATATGGACAGGATCAACTCTATAAAATGTTTGATTAAAACTTAGATGTATTCTTTTTTTATGGTATTTTTTATGATAGAGAAAAAGTAGCCTGAATATACATCAATAGTGGAATGGTTAAGTGATGTAGCTATGCTATAGTTACTGTGAAACCAATAAAAATGGTTGTATGTGCATGTACACATACATACATACATACAAACATACTTGAAAAGAGCTCTGAATATATCATTAAGATGAAGAAAAGTATATGGCAGGAAAACACATTCTCTTTCACCTGATTCACATATGTACTATTGAACAAAATGGTATTGTATCAGATATATAAGTTCAGCTTTTTCCCTTATGTTTAGGTTGCACCCTGTGGCATATTCTGGATAGTGGGTTGTGAGCAAAAGTAGCATGTATTATGTGTGAGTCATGGTATTTAGGAGCCAGGATTGCCACCTCTACAGTCTCTTAGCTCCTCTAAAGCTACATCAAGGACACACAAGTACAGAATGGCAGAGCCTTGTTAATCAGGGTGTCTAAAGTGAGCATGTGGATCGTGGGCTCCTTGTACCCTCTGTAGGTGGGTAACTTAGGATTTGGTAGCTGTCTCTTGTAGCAAATAGTGTTAACTTTCCTGGCTAGTATGGAGACAAAAACATACATGAAGGTGAATTTACTGGTAGGATATTGGAGGAACACTATGAAGAAAGCTAGTGGAGATGATGGAATTCCAGCTGAGCTATTTCAAATCCTAAAAGATGATGCTGTGAAAGTGCTGCACTCAATATGCCAGCAAATTTGGAAAACTCAGCAGTGGCCACAGGACTAGAAAAGATCAGTTTTCATTACAGTCCCCAAAAAAGCAATGCAAAAGAATGTTCAAACTACCACACAATTGGACTCATCCCACACACTAGCAAAGTAATGCTCAAAATTCTCCAACCCAGGCTTCAACAGTACATGAACCAAGAACTTCCAGATGTTCAAGCTGGATTTAGGAAAAAAAGAGGAACCAGAAATCATTTTTTTTTAATAAGAAAAAAAACTTTATTTGAAGTGTTCACAAGAATTTTAACATAGTAAACCTCAACTCAAACATTGACACACAAACAATAAAAAATATTAAAGAGTATCATCATACATCATTTTGGCAAAACAAGATGGTCCAAGTTCTTGTCACAAAACATTGCATAGTGACATTTTTCCTGTCAAATGACTAACTGGATGAAAATACCACATTTCTTTTGTGTCCTTAAGAATATGTAGGTCATTTATCGATTATTGAGTTTTGAGAAGATTCATCTACAATATATTCCTCTGAAAGCTCATAACCTGACCAATTTTGCCATCATTAACAGAGTCTAAGAGTGCTGCTACCTACCTCTTTCCATTTATCCTCTGATTCATCTAATAACTTGGAAACATCTTCCTCTATCAATTTCCTTTTATTTGCCACTATGAATGGAAAATGAAAAATTCTAAATTCTCAACTTGTATGAAATCTTGAAGCAAACCATAAAGATAGTCCCTTCAAGTCTTATTTTATTCCTTCTTGAAAATGAAAGCAGTGCTTTGGGCACTATGATAGGAAAACTGCAGGATAATATATTTTTTAAAGACAGTGCATCATCTTTTAGGGGATTTCATCGTTTTCCATGTTTTGTATAACTTAATTCTTTTTACTTTTTTTTTTTTAATTTTTTATTCCTTTATTTCTCATGTGTTCCCCATCCTGAACCCTCCTCCCTCCTCCCTCCCCACACCATCCCTCTGGGTCATCCCAGTGCACCAGCCCCAAGCATCCAGCATCGTGCATTGAACCTGGACTGGCATCTCGTTTCATACATGACATTTCACATGTTTCAATGCCATTCTCCCAAATCTTCCCACCCTCTCCCTCTCCCACAGAGTCCATAAGCCTGTTCTATACATCAGTGTCTCTTTTGCTGTCTCGTATACAGGGTTATCGTTACCATCTTTCTAAATTCCATATATATGCGTTAGTATACTGTATTGGTGTTTTTCCTTCTGGCTTACTTCACTCTGTATAATAGGCTCCAGTTTCATCCACCTCATTAGAACTGATTCAAATGTATTCTTTTTAATGGCTGAGTAATACTCCATTGTGTATATGTACCACAGCTTTCTTATCCATTCATCTGCTGATGGACATCTAGGTTGCTTCCATGTCCTGGCTATCATAAACAGTGCTGCGATGAACATTGGGGTACACGTGTCTCTTTCCCTTCTGGTTTCCTCAGTGTGTATGCCCAGCAGTGGGGTTGCTGGATCATAAGGCAGTTCTATTTCCAGTTTTTAAGGAATCTCCACACTGTTCTCCATAGTGGCTGTACTAGTTTGCATTCCCACCAACAGTGTAAGAGGGTTCCCTTTTCTCCACACCCTCTCCAGCATTTATTATTTGTAGACTTTTGGATCGCAGCCATTCTGACTGGTGTGAAATGGTATCTCATAGTGGTTTTGATTTGCATTTCTCTGATAATGAGTGATGTTGAGCATCTTTTCATGTGTTTGTTAGCCATCTGTATGTCTTCTTTGGAGAAATGTCTATTTAGATCTTTGGCCCATTTTTTGATTGGGTCATTTATTTTTCTGGAGTTGAGCTGTAGGAGTTGCTTGTATATTTTAACAAGTATGAAAGGAGAAATTAACAATAACACAATAATAGTGGGAGACTTTAATACCCCACTCACACCTATGGATAGATCAACTAAACAGAAAATTAACAAGGAAACACAAACTTTAAATGATACAATAGACCAGTTAGACCTAATTGATATCTATAGGACATTTCATCCCAAAACAATGAATTTCACCTTTTTCTCAAGCGCACATGGAACCTTCTCCAGGATAGATCACATCCTGGGCCATAAAGCTAGCCTTGGTAAATTCAAAAAATAGAAATCATTCAAGCATCTTTTCTGACCACAATGCAGTAAGATTAGATCTCAATTACAGGAGAAAAACTATTAAAAATTCCAACATATGGAGGATGAACAACACCCTGCTGAATAACCAACAAACCACAGAAGAAATCAAAAAAGAAATCAAAATTTGCATAGAAACGAATGAAAATGAAAACACAACAACCCAAAACCTGTGGGACACAGTAAAAGCAGTCCTAAGGGGAAAGTTCATAGCAATACAGGCACACCTCAAGAAACAAGAAAAAGTCAAATAAATAACCTAACTCTACACCTAAAGCAACTAGAAAAGGAAGACATGAAGAACCCCAGGGTTAGTAGAAGGAAAAGAAATCTTAAAAATTAGAGCAGAAATAAATGCAAAAGAAACAAAAGAGACCATAGCAAAAATCAACAAAGCCAAAAGCTGGTTCTTTGAAAGGATAAATAAAATTGATAAACCATTAGCCAGACTCATCAAGAAACAAAGGAGAAAAATCAAATCAATAAAATTAGAAACGAAAATGGAGAGATCACAACAGACAACACAGAAATACAAAGGATCATAAGAGACTATTATCAACAATTATATGCCAATAAAATGGACAACGAGGAAGAAATGGACAAATTCTTAGAAAAGTACAACTTTCCAAAACTCGACCAGGAAGAAACAGAAAACCTTAACAGACCCATCACAAACACGGAAATTGAAACTGTAATCAAAAATCTTCCAGCAAACAAAAGCCCAGGTCCAGACGGCTTCACAGCTGAATTCTACCAAAAATTTAGAGAAGAGCTAACACCTATCCTGCTCAAACTCTTCCAGAAAATTGCAGAGGAAGGTAAACTTCCAAACTCATTCTATGAGGCCACCATCACCCTAATACCAAAACCTGACAAAGATCCCACAAAAAAAGAAAACTACAGGCCAATATCACTGATGAATATAGATGCAAAAATCCTAAACAAAATTCTAGCAATCAGAATCCAACAACACATTAAAAGATCATACACCATGACCAAGTGGGCTTTATCCCAGGGATGCAAGGATTCTTCAATATCCATAAATCAGTCAATGTAATACACCACATTAACAAATTGAAAAACAAAAACCATATGATTATCTCAATAGATGCAGAGAAAGCCTTTGACAAAATTCAACACCCATTTATGATAAAAACTCTCCAGAAAGCAGGAATAGAAGGAACATACCTCAACATAATAAAAGCTATATATGACAAACCCACAGCAAACATTATTCTCAATGGTGAAAAATTGAAAGCATTTCCTCTAAAGTCAGGAACAAGACAAGGGTGCCCACTTTCACCATTACTATTCAACATAGTTTTGGATGTTTTGGCCACAGCAATCAGAGCAGAAAAAGAAATAAAAGGAATCCAAATTGGAAAAGAAGAAGTAAAACTCTCACTATTTGCAGATGACATGATCCTCTACATAGAAAACCCTGAAGACTCCACCAGAAAATTACTAGAACTAATCAATGATTATAGTAAAGTTGCAGGATATAAAATCAACACACAGAAATCCCTTGCATTCCTATACACTAATAATGAGAAAACAGAAAGAGAAATTAAAAACAATTCCATTCACCATTGCAACGAAAAGAATAAAATACTTAGGAATATATCTACCTAAAGAAACTAAAGACCTATATATAGAAAAAACTAAAACACTGGTGAAAGAAATCAAAGAGGACACTAATAGATGGAGAAATATACCATGTTCATGGATTGGAAGAATCAATATATGAAAATGAGTATACTACCCAAAGCAATTTATAGATTCAATGCAATCCCTATCAAGCTACCAACAGTATTCTTCACAGAGCTAGAACAAATAATTTCACAATTTGTATGGAAATACAAAAAACCTCGAATAGCCAAAGCGATCTTGAGAAAGAAAAATGGAACTGGAGGAATCAACCTACCTGACTTCAGGCTCTACTACAAAGCCACAGTTATCAAGACAGTATGGTACTGGCACAAAGACAGAAATATAGATCAATGGAACAAAATAGAAAGCCCAGAGATAAATCCACGCACATATGGACACCTTATCTTTGACAAAGGAGGCAAGAATATACAATGGATTAAAGACAATCTCTTTAACAAGTGGTGCTGGGAAATCTGGTCAACCACTTGTAAAAGAATGAAACTAGAACACTTTCTAACACCATATACAAAAATAAACTCAAAATGGATTAAAGATCTCGACGTAAGACCAGAAACTATAAAACTCCTAGAGGAGAACATAGGCAAAACACTGTCTGACATACATCACAGCAGGATCCTCTATGACCCACCTCCCAGAATATTGGAAATAAAAGCAAAAATAAACAAATGGGACCTAATTAAACTTAAAAGCTTCTGCACATCAAAGGAAACTATTAGCAAGGTGAAAAGACAGCTTTCAGAATGGGAGAAAATAATAGCAAATGAAGCAACCGACAAACAACTAATCTCAAAAATATACAAGGAACCAGAAATCAAATTGCCAACATCCGTTGGATCATAGAAAAATCAAGAAAGTTCCAGAAAAACATCTACTTCTGCTTTATTGGCTATGCCACAGCTATTGACTGTGTGGATCACAAACTGGAAAACTCTTAAAGAGATGGGAATACCAGACCACCTGACCTGCCTCCTGAGAAATCTGTACGCAGGTCAAGAAGCAACAGTTAGAACTGTACATGAAACAGCAGACTGATTTGAAATTGGGAAAGGAGTACATCAAGGCTGTATACTGTCACCCTGCTTATTTAACTTACGTGCAGAGTACACATGTGAAATGCTGGGCAGGATGAAGCACAATCTGCAATCAAGATTGCCAGGAGAAATATCAATAACCTCAGATATGCAGATGACACCACCCTTATGTCAGAAAACGAAGAGGAACTGAAGAGCCTCTTGATGAAAGTGAAAAAGGAGAGTGAAAAACTGGCTTAAAACTCAACATTCAGAAAACTAAGATAATGTCATCTGATCCTATCACTTCATGGCAAATAGATGGGGAAACAATGGAAACAGGTACAGATTTTATTTTCTTGGCCTCCTAAATCACAAAATTAAAAGATGCTTGCCATGAAATTAAAGACGCTTGCTCCTTGGAAGAAAAGCTATGACTGACCTAGACAGCATATTAATAAGCTGAGACATTAATTTGCCAACAAAGGTAGGTCTATCTAGTCAAAGCTATGGGTTTTCCAGTAGTCACGTATGAATGTGGAGTAGTACCATAAAGAAGGCTGAGCGCCAAAGAATTGATGCTTTTGAACTGTGGTTTTGGAGAAAACTCTTGAGAGTCCCTTGGATTGCAAGGAGATCAAATCAGTCAATCCTAAGTGAAATCAGCCCTGAATATTCGT
Organism: Bos mutus; assembly: GCF_027580195.1. Classification (NCBI taxonomy): domain Eukaryota; kingdom Metazoa; phylum Chordata; class Mammalia; order Artiodactyla; family Bovidae; genus Bos; species Bos mutus. The sequence continues at coordinate 71,080,127 of NC_091624.1, read as the reverse complement.
TGAAAGGACTGATGCCGAAGCTGTAGTTCTAATAATTTGGCCACTTGGTGCAAATAGTTGACTCATTGCAAAAGACCCTGATGCTGGAAAAGATTGAAGACAGGAGGAGAAGGGGACGACAGAGGATTAGATGGTTGGATGGCATCACTGACTTGATGGACTGAGTTTGAGTAAGCTCCAGGGGTTGGTGATGGACACAGAAGCCTGGCATGCTGCAGTCCATGGGGTCGCAGAGTCAGACACAACTGAGCGACTGAACGGAACTGAACTGTTGGAGAAATGCATTTTGTCTTACAGTTGGTTAGTCATTATGTCCAGGAACAGGAATAGCTGGGAGTATGAGCATGAAGTGGGAGGAGCCTGGTGGGCTGCAGTCCATAGAATCGGAAAGAGTCAGACATGACTGAGTGACTTAAACACAAACAGTCACATTTTACTCTGATTATTCTTTTTGTTTGAGTCTTATGCAGCCGTATTTATGTATAACTTCTATTGTAATAGTATTAAAATAAATGAAATATTGCTAAAAAGTAAGTGATACACCAAATTTCCTTCAAAACTAACTTGACTCTTGCTATGGTAGTATTATGGCTATTGTACTCATTTAGGAATTTATGTAAGTAATAAGTTGATACAATGAAGCAACTAATTGATTGAATTCTGTATGAAATGTAAAGTTCTCTAAATTGGAAAGCCTTTTGGTGGTCATTATTAAGAGTATGATTTATTGTGTTTGATATGTAGTAGAATATTTTCAAGTTTCATTTTTTGCAAACTGATTAATGGATTTTTATTTTTTGCAGAATCCACTATATTTTTATATACTAGTTTTCTATAAAATTACTAACATTAATTTAATAAAGAGAACATTATGTTTCTACCTAAAGTGAAAAAAAAATATGTCCCTTGACATAAATGGAAGAGAAACATAAAGCTCTGTGTGTGTGTGTGTGTGTTAGTCACTCGGTTGTGTCCTACGCTTTTGACCCCATGGACCACCAGGGTCCTCTGTCCATGGGATTCTCCAGGCAAGAATACTGGAGTGGGTAGCCATTTCCTTCTCCAGGGGATCTTTCCAACCCAGGGATCGAACCTAGGTCTCCTGCATTGCAGGCAGATTCTTTACCATCTGTGCTACATAAAATGAAATACTTTATGATTTGGCTAAATGCTTTTGCTTGACAACATCCAACACTGGAGCATAATTTCCAGAATCAGAGGTGGTAAGACTGGAATGGGTGAATTTAACTCAGATGACCATTATATCTACTAATATGGACAAGAATCCCTTAGAAGAAATGGAGTAGCCATCATAGTAAACAAGAGTCTGAAATGCAGTACTTGGATGCAATCTCAAAAATGACAGTGATCTCTGTTCATTTCCAAGGCAAACCATTCAATATCATAGTAATCCAAGTCTGTGCCCCACTAGTAATGCTGAGGAAGCTGAAGTTGAATGGTTCTATAAAGACCTACACGACCTTATAGAACTAACACCCAAAAAATATGTCCTTTTCATCAGAGGGCCTGGAATGTAAAAGTAGGAAGTCAAGAAACACCTGGAGTAACAGGCAAATTTGGCCTTGGAGTATAGAATGAAGCAGGGCAAAGGCTAGTAGAGTTTTGCCAAGAGAACACACTGGTCATAGCAAAAACCCTGTTCCAACAATACAAGAGAACACTCTACACATGGACATCACCAGATGGTCAACACAGAAATCAGATTGGTTATATTCTTTGCAGCCAAAGATGGAGAAGCTCTATACAGTCAGCAAAAACAAGACCGGGACCTGACAGTAGCTCAGATCATGAACTCCTTATTTATTGCCAGATTCAGACTTAAATTGAAGAAAGTAGGGAAAACCTCTAGGCCATTCAGGTATGACCTAAATGAAATCTCTTATGATTATACAGTGGAAGTGACAAATAGATTCAGGGGACTAGATGTGATAGACAGTGCCTGATTAACTATGGACAGAGAATCGTGACATTGTACAGGAGGCAGTGATCAAGACCATCTGCAAGAAAAAGTTATGCAAAAAAGGTAAATGGCTGTCTGAGGAGGCCTTACAAATAGCTGTGAAAAGAAAGGAAGTGAAAAGCAAAGGAGAAAAGGAAAGATATACCCGTTTGAATGCAGAGTTCCAAAGAATAACAAGCACAGTTAAGAAAGCCTTCCTCAGTGATCAGTGCAAAGAAATAGAGGAAAACAACAGAATGGGAAAGACTAGAGATCTCTTCAAGAAAATTAGAGATACCAAGGGAACATTTCATGCAAATATGGGCACAATAAAGGACAGAAATGGTATGGACCTAACAGAAGCAGAAGATATTAAGAAGAGGTGGCAAGAATACACTGAAGAACTATACAAAAAATACCTTCATGACCCAGATAATCACAATGGTGTGATCACTCACCTAGAGCCAGACATCCTGGAATGTGAAGTCAAGTGGGCCTTAGGAAGCATCACTATGAACAAAGCTAGTGGAGCTGATGGAATTCCAGTTGAACAATTTCAAGTCATAAAAGATGATGCTGTGAAAGTGCTACACTCAAAATGCCAGCAAGTTAGGAAAACGCAGTAGTGGCCACAGGAGAGGAAAAGGTCAGTTTTCATTCCAATCCCAAAGTGAGGCAATGCCAAAGAATGTTCAAACTACCACACAATTGCATTCATCTCACATGCTAGAAAAGTAATGCTCAAAATTCTCCAAGCCAGGCTTCAACCGTACGTGAACCTTGAACTTCCAGATGTTGAAGCTGGTTTTAGAAAAGGCAGAAGAACGAGAAATCAAATTGCCAACATTCACTGGATCATCAAAAAAGTGCGAGAATTCCAGAAAAGCATCTATTTCTGCCTTATTGACTATGGCAAAGCCTTTGACAGTGTGGATCACAACAGACTGTGGAAAATTCCTAAAGAGATGGGAATACCATACCACCTGACCTGCCTCCTAAGAAATCTGTATGCAGGTCAGGAAGCAACAGTTAGAACTTGACATGGAACAACAGACTCATTCCAAATAGGAAAAGGAGTACATCAAGGCTGTATGCTGTCACCCTGCTTATTTAACTTACATGCAGAGTACATCATGAGAAATGCCGGACTGGATGAAGCCCAAGCTGGAATCAAGATTGCTGGGAGAAATATCAATAACTTCATATATGCAGATGACACCAACCTTATGTCACAAAGCAAAGAAGAACTAAAGGGCCTCTTGATGAAAGTGGAAGAGGAGAGTAAAAAATTTGGCTTAAAACTCAACAATCAGAAAACTATGACAATGTCATCTCAACCTATCACTTTATGGCAAATAGATGGGGAAATAATAGTAGACTTTATTTTGGTGGGCTCCAAAATCACTGCAAATGGTGACTGCAGTGAAATTAAAAGACGCTTGCTCTTTGGAAGAAAAGTTATGACCAACCTAGACAGCATATTAAAAAACAGGGACATTAACTTGCCAACAAAGGTCTGTCTAGTCAAGGCTGTGGTTTTCCCAGTCGTCACGTATGGATGTGAGAGTTGGACTATAAAGAAAGCTGAGCACTGAAGAAGTGATGCTTTTGAACTGTGGTGTTGGAGAAGACTCTTGAGAGTCCCTTGGACTGCAAGGAGATCCAACCAGTCCATTCTAAAGGAGATCAGTCCTAAATATTCATTGGAAGGACTGATGTTGAAGCTGAAGCTCCAATGCTTTGGCCACTTGATGCGAAGAACTGACTTATATGAAATGACCCTGATGCTGGGCAAGATGAAGGAGGCAGGAGAAGGGAACAACAGAGGATGAGATGGTTGAATGGCATCACGAACTCAATGGACATGAGTTTGAGTAAACTCCGGGAGTTGGTGATGGACAGGGATGCCTGGCATGCTTTAGTCCATCAAGTTGCAAAGAGTCAGACATGATGAGCAACTGAAACAAAATAATGAGGCCTTTTCCTTGACATATCAGGATGCATCAAAGATCATTGAAAATGGAATAAATTCTTAGCATATGTTTTATAGTCATTTACTATCTTACCCTTGTATCACTAGTATTATTAATCCCATATTTGCAGAAACACTGGTATTTTAGAAAGAATTCTAAGATTGGATTCATAATCAAATCACTGTTACCTGTCAGACCATATCTTTCGGTTGTCACTATATGTTGTACTTATATCAGCATTTATAAAATGGGGGCAAAAATGCCTATCGCCTTTAATTCATCTTAGAATATTTGTGAGGAACAAATGAAATAATATTGCATGTCACTATTAATAGTTTCAGTGCTAGTTTAACAATCATATATAACTAAGGAATTCTGCTCTTTTATGTTACAGTGCTTTGTCTGCCAACACTTAAGTTTAATAATTTATTCTGTTAATTTTGTGTACTCCTCCCAAAGGGAATCAACATCTGTCCTATCTTGTAAATATACTTTATTACCATAGACACTCGGTGCACATATGAGTTTGAACCTATGCAGTCTCACCATAGAATACATTCAAAATACATATTCTAATGGTGAGTCTCGAGTTGTGAAATGTATTTTGTGCAGTTAGATTTTCTGATGTGCTGCTTACATTTATTGATATTCTAAGTTTCTATAGATTCTATAGTAGATTGACTTTTTACTAGAAAGACTGAAGTAGTCTCCCATTCCAAAGTCTTCTAATATGGCAGTGAGATTGGTATACTGAGCTCATTTGCCCCATCAGGTCACCAGAGTGTTATTTACTAAATTTCTTCCCCTAGAAATTATTACTTAGTTTAGTAGGATCTTATTGGTCTGTCCTGCTGGGCCCCAAGGAAAATAATGTTTACTGTTGTAATCATGACAGAAAATGTTCCTCACTTGTAGGAAGTAGTTGTTACTTTGTTCTTTTTGAATCACAAAAGTAGGTTTATATATTTTATGAAATATCTATCAAATTTGTTATTGAGAAATCCTTATAAGCTGAATCTTCTCTTAGCCACATCCCTGCTCCCAGAAACACTTCTACTCTCGTCTTCGGGAACTTGCTTCACCTTTACCAGATAAATTCTATTCTTTGAAGCTAACTAGGTATTTTGGGGGTAGATAGATGGTAGGCAGTTGGGGTGATTTATTGAAATAATTCACTCCCTATTGATTCTCTCATTTTCATGTAGTCAGAAGTATAAGAAAGTAAGCCAGGACCTTAACACTATATTATTAGCTTTCATATGACTCTATTTGAAGTCCAAGTATAATAATAATTTTCATAATAAGTTTAATTTGCCTGTAACAATCATATAATTTTAGTAAATAGTTCCTATACATTTGTTTACCTCTAGTCCTGTTGATAAAGCAGGCTTCGTGATGTTTGTTGGATCTGAATGTGCTAGAAGCATCTTTTATTTACATAGAGTCTGCTATAAGAAAAGTATATCCAAAAATCTGAATGTTTCAGGAAAAAAAAAGTGCTACATAGTTTTTAAGTGAGATTCAATTAACACAGGAAGAGTGAGTATCCTATTTAAATTTTACAGTGTAAATGAACAGATTCCATTTTCTGCATAAAATGAACTCTGTCATTTAAATAAACAATATCCTATTTTCCAACAGTTCATGTTCATCACATTCTTTGAAGTGGGGGGCTACCAGTCTTAGAAGATAAAACAGGAATTTTATAGTTATCATTGAATATCCCAGGAAGAACTTTGGAAATTAACAGTAAAGATCTAGGGAAACTGCTTGTTCTTAGCAAACATAAGGAGAATATTTAAGTAGTAATTTTTTAACCTGTCCTGTCACTTAACCATGCTTTTTGTTCACCATGATCTTGTGATCAAAATGTATAACCATCCGGTACCTGCAGATGAACTTTGAACATTCATAATATTTGTGGGATTCTTTCTTGGCAAGATTGATTAAACACCTCTGTAATATATGATTACTTTTTAATTTTAACCAAGACTGAAAACAATGGTTTTAGGTTTTTGATTTCTGTTCCCATAACCATGCTTCTAAAGAAATTGTTGTTGTTGCATCTTTTTGAGGCATCTTTTTGATTACAGTCCTAATGCTGTAGTCATTGAACTTTTTGACTATGTTTCCACATTCCCTTCAATTCCCTACAGTTTACCTCATCCAGAATTATTGATTTAGTTCTTTCTGTTTTCTCACAAAGTGGCTTTTCTAATTAACTCTCTGCTGCTACTCTGTATGTCTTACTTCCCCTCTGCCCTTTTGTTAATACCTGTTCCAGTGTTGATCTTTTTCTTTCTGCCTCACTTTTGGTCAGTCACATAGCAGTCTCTAACCTAGCTGTTCTAATATCCCCTGTTTTTAATCTTCTGAGAGCTCTTTCATATCTCTTGTGGGTTTATTAAAGTCATCTTAATGCAGTTTTTGACAGTTCTCAGTACTAAAGTTAGACGTTTGGTGCCAGCCACATGTGTAAGGAGTGCTTTTATACAAGAAAGGCAATGAATATCTTGACATGATAAAGACATTTTTAGAGACTAGTATTATTCTTTACTGTCTAATAAGCTTGACAATTATAAATGATTTCATTTACTGTTGAAAAGGATTACTGTTTTGAAGCGTGATTCATTTTATTTTTCTTGTAGCACATCCAAAACAACATATTGTATAAATTTGTCCTCAAAATATACTAATTGATTCTGTTGAACCAGCACATTTTCCCGTAGTATGTAGTTTGTTTTGGTATTCACTTCTTTTTGTAAACAGTAAGAATTATAAAAATGCAGTAAAATAAGGAAAGTCATTTGTCACACTACATTTGAATAGTCATGAGGTGCTTCCATTTAAGTGTGTGTTAGTAAGAGTATTAAGTTGCTTAATTCATCTAGTGTATAAATGTATGTACATTGTTACATATATTTATATTTGGGGGATTTTTTTTCCCTTCAGTTGACAAAAAATGGATGAATTTCTTGTGCAGAATGTTATGGTTTCACTTCATTCCCACCACCATTCTGGTATGTATTATGTAGCCTTTTAAAAATTAACCCAAGGTCATTTTTATTAAATAAACAATTAATTGTAGAAATTGTTGGTTTATTTCTATTAATTCCAGCTCTTTTCAGTATTTTTACCAATTTGTTGTTTATTAAAATTCAAGTGGTGAAAATTATTTGTTCATCCTCTTTGGAAACACTTCTGAGAATTTATCTTGGAAATACAATAAAATTAAGAGAAAATTAATTTCCTGTAGGGTTTTTTTTAATTATCTGCCTTTCCCCTGAGGACTTGGGTAGGGTAGGCGGTAAAATGTGACACTTTATAGATTTCACAGAGATGGATGGAAAATACTGTTACTGGGAATAGTAATAACATGCTTACAGGATGCTCGTTTTCCTTTCTTTCAGCATTGCTAACCTGAACAGGTCCTGCACTGCGATTGGCAAATAAAATAGAAAATGAACTTACAAAAGATAGCAATTTAGTAAATATTTGAACAGAAATTAATGTTTAACAAAAAGATGGTATAAAATAATATTTGAACAAATTTGAGATCACAGTTAATTACTTTTGGAAAAAGAAAATAGCATGCAACTTCCTTTTAAAATTTTACCTTTGGTCTTTAATGACACATTAAAGGGCATTAAAAGTAATCACATCAGTTCACTTTGGAATCATGAGCATTTCTTGGTGTTTTTTTAAGAAATGAATATATATCCACATTTAGAAGATATTATAAACTGTGCAAATATTCACTGAGCATTTCCTTTGCTAGGTACAGAGTGTTATTTAATTATTATGCAATATATATTGTATAAAGGTGTTGGGTTTTGGGAAATGTATCAAAATATACAAAATGCTCTGCATGTGCATTTCCATCCTGTGATTGGATTTAGAAGTCTCGATAGAGGTATTTTGTAGATATGTCTCTCTTCCTAGATCTGAATAATTTTGAGATATGAAGGGAGCATTTCTGCACCTCTCCAGTGACCTTTAACTATATGATAGAGCTCCACTTTCCCCTCCCCCACAAAGGAAAGACAGTCAAATAACCCTCAACTAAAAATTAAAAGGACCTTAATTTTTCATTGGTGAAATGAGACGTACAGACCTAAGGTAGTTATTTTTCCTTTCTCCTTTCTTTTTCTGCCTTTTTACTCCTCTTTTACTTCCTTCACTGTCATTATACCTTGAAAAAATACCTTATCAAACTGTAGGCAATTCCATTTCTCATCACTAATTTGTTTCAAGGCCTCTTTAGCCTAGTTTGTAATGATTAGTCTGGATAATAAGGAAAATTGTGTTACCTCCAATATATGCTATAATTCATTATTTTTAGTGTTTTTCTATTTTCTATTAAGTAAATAGGTCCTCTATTTACTTCATCAGTTCTTTAACTTAGTAGATAATGCAAAGAATTATGCCCTATTTTTACACTGTACAGTTACGTCTCAGTGTAATCAAGAGCCATATTTATGTATTGATGTCTTAGATGAGTTAGCCAGCATCTACTCAGAATTCTTTTCTAAGACTCATGACACTTTGAGTTTCATTTCTACTTTAATTATAGAATTTCATGATTTGAAGGAATTCTTGATGAACATTTATTGTACATATTTATGGCTGAAACCAAGTGGAATATAAAGATGAAAATTACACAGAAGTAGAAGACAAGATTCTTATTTCAAAGTATTTAATAATGTCTCTCATTATTCAAAATGTATTATAATTATCATATATGCCTTATGACATGCTTTGTGTTTGTATTTAGTAGCTTTGGATTCTCACAAAAATTCTTTTTGACAGAGTAGATATAGTTTTTCTTTACACACAAAGAAATTATTAGTTAAAAAAATGAATTGACTCCCCCAATATATAAACAGCAAGTGTCAGCATAAAGACCTAAAATGAGTTCTCCTATTTCCAAATTAACTGAATTTGCAACCATTCCGTATTGGCCTCCACAAAGGAAACTAGCTAACATTCGATTCTTTCAGTTTTTGCTTCATGTTATTTTGAAACTGTTGTTAGATGCAAAGACATATAGGATGTGTTATTTATTCTTGATAATATTTTGATTAAATTTCCATCCTTTTCTTTGGTAGTATTGGTTGTCTTGAAGTCTACTCTGACTGATGTTAACATAGCTACTCTTTCTTGTGATTGGTGTTTGCTGAAGGCTGTCTTTTTATATCCTTTTATTTTTAACCTGTCTTTGTATATTTAAAGTGTGTTCTGGTGGAGAGTATATAGTTAGAGTTTACATTTTTACCCATTATGACAATCAAGATTTAAACTGAGTATAATTTCTTTTGTGCTATTTTTGTCATACTTACATTTTATTTCTGCATATGTGATAAACCCTGTTATATGCATATTGTTATTTTTACTCTGCACAGGCAGTTATCTTTCATAGAAATTAAAAGATGAGAAAATAATCAAAATTACCTTACCTACAAATTTACCATCTAATGCTCCTCATTTCTTGTGTAAGTCCCATTTTCCATCTGAAATTGTTTTTCTTTAGTCCAAAACTCTCTTTTGTTCCCTCCAGTTCCCTTCACTGGAGGTCTGGTAGAGCAGAATGAATGATCTTAGTTTTTGTCTAAGAAAGGATTTTCTCTTTATTTTTGAAGAATATTTCACTGGTTATGGGATTCTTGATTGAAGTTTTTCTCTCCCTGCATTAAATACATGCTATTTGATTATCTTAGGCTTGTATTTTTTGACTGGGAAGTTTTCAGTCATTTTAATACCTGTTGCCTTGTGTACAATGTATCTGTTTTCTATCTGCTTAGGAATTTTTCTCCTTTAGCACTTTAATTATAATGCACTTTACTGTGGTTTTCATTTGTCTATACATTGTCTTGTATATTAAGCTTCTTAGATCTGTGTTTATAGTTTTAATAAAATTGTAAGTTTATACCACTCTTCCTTCAAATATATTTTCTGTTCTTCCTCTTCTGGGACTATAGTTACATTGTTTAGACTACTTGATATTTTTCCACTTTTCTCTGTTCTTCATTATTTCTTTTTTTCTGTTCTCCAAATAGTTTTTATTGCTGGGTTTTCATCTTAACTTGTCTTTTCTTCTGCATTATGTAATCTCTCTATTCCATTGAGCAAATTTTTCATTTCAGATACTGTATTTTTCAACTCCACAAATTTGACTCAGCTCATTACGTGTTCTTTCTTTCTTACCATATTTGCATTTTCCTTTAAATCTCAAGGCTATTTAAGAATAGTTATTTTAACATCTCTCTGCCACTTCTTATCTTTCATTTCTAGATTTGTTTCTATTGATTGATTTTCTTCCTCATTAGCGATCACGTTTTCCTGCTTCTTCATATGTCATAATTTTTTTTTTTGAATGCTGGACACTGTGATTCTTATGGTTTTATATGTCTGGATTTTTGATATCTTCCTTTACAAGTGTTAAATTTAGTTCCATATAGGCAGTTACTTGTGGATATTATCAAGGCTTTTCTTTTAGATTTGTTAGGATGGACCTAAAGTAGTTTTTGAGACATAGGAGATGCAGGTTTGATCCCTAGATCGAGAAGATCCCCTGGAGGAGGGCATGGTGACCCACTCCAGTATTCTTCCCTGGAGAATCCCATGGACACAGAAGCCGGGTAGGCTGTGGTTGATAGGGTTGCAAAGAGTTGGACACGACTGAAGCAAGTTAGCACGCACGCAAAGTAGTTTTATTCTAGACGTAGTTTAGTCCTTTTATCAATACTATGGCTCTTCCCTCTGGTGTTTCTACAGAGTGTCCTAGCTGTTCAGTAAGGTCATGACACGATGGATGGTCAGAACTTATATTTCTCTGTCCCTGCACATGTGCAGCTTAGTATTTGGCATCAAGGGGATCTCTACAAACATTTCTGGATCTATTTCTCTACCTAACTTGCTTTCTGATACTGTCCTCAAACTTCAGGTGACTCAGCCTTCCCCAAATTCAGTATCTCCTCACCTCATTGAGGTCACGATGCTCTGCTTTGTTTCTCCATTCCTCCTCTATATTCTGCATCCTGGTCTCCAAGATCATCATAGGGTTCACTGTATTTGTTTTCCTTCTGTTAAGGAACAGAATCGCATGATGCCTTTTTGTTGAATGACTGAAAATACTGTTTTACACATTTTCTCTACTTTTCTACTTGTCTCCGGGGGGCGGGGGGGGGGGGATTTCCAGTAGTATTTACTCCGTTGTGGCCAGAAGTGGAAGTCCTTTCATATATTGAGATATATAAAATACAGATGTGAATTCATAAAGGATGTTAGTGATTTCTTCTCTCCCATCTCATTTAATGTTGCTCAGTAAAGTAACCATTTTTAGAAATTTAGTGTGCATTCTTCTATCTTCCTTTATATATTGAAGCATATTTGTATGCACATGTGCCCATATATGCAGATATATACGTAAATCAAGTTACATTGTAAGTCTCTGGAGAAGGAAATGACAAGTCACTCCAGTGTTCTTGCCTGGAAAATCCCATGGAGAGAGGAGCCTGGTGGGCTATAGTTCATGGGGTTGCAAAGAGTTGGACACAACTGAGTGACTGAGCACACACTGTTAAGTATTTTTCAGCAACATTTTCACTTAGAATATGTCTTAGATCTGGTTTTTTCAGTCACAAATAACTAACAGTCAAATATAAAAAGGATGGGAAACTGTTAGAGACTAAAAGAGAAAGAAAGGAAATATCAACCAAATGTAACGGGTAGACCTTGTTTGGATCTGGTTTGAGCAAGCCAACTTTTAAGAAAACATTGGAATAATCAGAGACATTTGAACAATCAGGGTTTTATATGATATTAAGGAACTGTTAATGTTTTATTTATGATGTTAGTATTGTATTCATGTTAACAGTAGTTCTTTTCTCTTAAGAAAAAATGAAATATTACCAATGAAATGCTGTAAGTTCTACACTTGTTTTTAAATAATCCTGTGAGAGGCTGAAGAGGAAGATCTGGTGACAGTTGTTTATGTTGGATGATGAGTACATGGGGTTTATTATAGTATTTTTTTCTACGTATAAGTATTTGAACTTTTCCACTGTGAATTTTTTAACTAAAAAATAAATGTAGCATTCACAAGCCAGGTTGAAGAGAATTTCATCAACCATCAAAATAAGTGTGGAGCTTTCAGAATTTTCACTCTAAACACTTGAAGTGTGTATATACATACATACTTGCAAGAACATTACAGAATTTATTCAGCATAAATGCTACATTTGATTTGGCCCTTTGGACCCAGCACGTACTTAGGCTGAAATTGGCATGAACCTAACAGTTTTCATTATAAAGCATTCTTGGGTTTATCGGTACCCTAGAAAGCCCTTCGCAGTAGCCCTGGCACTGCGCCTGCACTCTGTCGCAGGCACCTCTCATTGGGTCCTCCTATTTGCTTTCCAGGTGCAGCAGGTGCAGACCGTGCAGCAGGTGCAGCATGTCTACCCAGCTCAGGTGCAGTACGTGGAGGGGAGTGACACTGTCTATACCAATGGAGCAATGTAAGTTCATATGGGGGAGTCGTCCTCATTCCCCTCTCGGAGAAAAGGAATGCACTTCCTGACACCTTCTGCCCATCCCAAGTTATTTCCTTGCTTTCACAGTACTTTTTTTTTTTTTTTTTAACCAGAGTACAATTATTGAACTTAAACTGGTGTTTTGAGCCTTGTTTATGTTTGTTAAAAATGTGTTCATTTTCCTCAGTAGAATATTTTAAAAGTATTTTGACATTTCTACCCCAGTAAAATTTTAAATTGTTGTACCCATGAATGGTTTTCTCTAGGTTGAGAAAAACATATCCCCTTGTTGGTGATTTCTGTATCATAATATAACCTTCTAAAATCCATGCTTTTTGTTTTTATCAATAAGGTGAATTTTTGTGTGTCTTCTGTAAAGTAATATAAATCTACTGTATTAGTAGATTAGGAGGAGGTTTTTTTTTTTTTTTTGGATTTATTAAATGAGGTACTTAACTACTCTATGTAAAAGTGCCAGATACTCAATAAATCTTATTTTCCTGTCTGAAGTTCCCCTTCCTCCCCAACTCTCACTCCATCTCCTTTGCATCAACAATAATGTCAGTTTGTATATTTTTTTCATTAGAGTTTTTCAGCCACTTTGAGATTCAGGATGTTATTATAAATAAAGGGACTAAGAACTGTTATAAGTCACCACGTTTGTTTTCATTTACCACAGGTTTTTGTTTGCAATCTGTTAGATCTCCCGGTCTGAAATGAACTCAGATTCTCTTATTGACTCTTCTGCCCCAGGCTGCTGTGCCTTAGGTTGAGAATCTCTGCTTTCTTAATTCTTACTGCACCTCCTGTTTCCTTGGGTGATTTTATAGACCCCCATGACACCAACCTGTAAGCTCCATGAGGGGCAGGATTTTTGTGTGTTTTTTGTTGTTATTTCACTGCACTAAATCTAACAGCAGAAGTGTGTGTAGTACGTAGAAAGTGCATTTATTCTTATTATAGCTAAACATCTTAAAATCCTGGTTTAACTATTAGTTTTATAATCATGGTCAAGGTACTCAACTATTCTGTGCTTTTATTGTTCTTTCCTGGAAAGTGGGAGGATAATAAACTTACTCTTACTGGATTATTGTGAGGATTTAAGGCAGAGTATGTAAAGCAGCTTGCACAGGACCTGGTTTACAATGGATGATACAAAACTGAAAGTTCTTCACTGATCTTGACTCATCGTCTCTTTTTTCTTATTGCTTTTGGTCACTGAATCTGCATACATCACCACCGCCTTTAGAACCTATATTAGCTATAAAGTAAAATGTGTCTCTCTGTCTTGGTTTTACCCCCCCCCCCTTCTTATCTCCCTGGCTTCATCTTCCATCTGTTCTGGGAACAACCAACTTTGTACTTGTTTCCCCTTTCATGCCTCTGTATTATTGGACACGTGGTTTGTTTCCTCTGCTGGAATATCATTCTCTACTTCTCTCTTCCGTTCCCAAACCACTACACCCAGTATAGCAATATCTTTGTAGACTGACATGTCACATCCTCCTTTGTGTTGTGAACCCTGGCTGTCCTCTGCAGGTAACTTATTTGTCTCCTGTACAGTAAAAATAGCAATGTACCCAGACTCAATGTACACCAGGGACTTCCCTGGTCGCTCAGATGGTAAAGCATCTGTCTACAATGCAGCAGACCTGGGTTCAATCCCTGGGTCAGGAAGATTCCCTGGAGAAGGAAATTGCACCCAACTCCAGTACTCTTGCCTAAAAAACCCCATGGACGGAGGAGCCTGGTGTCCATGGGGTCGCAAAGAGTCGGACACGACTGAGCGACTTCACTTTCACTTTCACCCAGACTCTTAGTTCCACCATGGTGCAACAAATCCTTATATATATTTATCATACTAAGAAGAACTCTTCCTGAATGGGAATTGTTGTCATTTTGTTATTTTATTTACATCAGTTTAGGTGAAGGGCACATAATGAAGGATCAGCACATTTCTGTTACTCTAGTGAATCTATAACACTTTATATATATTAGACACACTGTGAATATTCTTTACCTCTTTGTTGTATAAGGCCAGGACATTCTGGAGCCTGTTTTTGGAATTTCTACCATAAATCTAAACTCTTATTGGCATTTAGACCAAAAAAAAAAAAAATGAGGATGCCTGCCACTTGGTCCTTTATGGTATTAAGGAATATAAATGGATTTCTAGACACTGCTGGAGGTCACTCAGTTGTATTGTTGCTGCATCCTTGTCTGTAGTATATTTCCTTCCAGAACCTCAGAGTAAAATCATTATATTTTCTACCTTTGTTTGCTGCTGCTGCGTCGCTTCAGTCGTGTCCGACTCTGTGCGACCCCATAGATGGCAGCCAACCAGGCTTCCTGTCCTTGGGATTCTCCAGGCAAGAACTGGAGTGGGTTGCCATTTCCTTCTCCAGTGCATGAAAGTGAAAAGTGAAAGTGAAGTCGCTCAGTCGTGTCTGAATCTAGCAACCCCATGAACTGCAGCTTACCAGGCTCCTCCGTCCACGGGATTTTCCACGCAAAAGTACTGGAGTGGGGTGCCATTGCCTTCTCCAACCTTTGTTTAAGGAAGTACTATTTTCTACCTAGTTTGTTCTCCTAATTCAAAGACATCCTAGGTAATGCCTTAGCAGACCCCACTGGAGGGCTACATTATCACTCTCTATTCCATAACGTTTTACCTTATGTTTATTACTGCAACCAATTAGCTAAGAAACCAAAAAAATATGACAGAGATTTAAACAAATTAGGGCTTTTATTTTTGTCAAAAAAAATCCAGAGTTAGCATATTGTACAAGTAATAGCACTATGTGTGCAAATATAAAATAAGCCTTATTGAAGAGATCTTACAAGGTGGCAGACAGCAGATACCTCTAGTAAGACTGGACAATACCGTGGAAATTGCTCCAGTAGATCTCTGGCCTCACAGAGTGCTCCATATTTCTAGGGGGCAGGGGTAGTGAACATTAACTGGTTATTTAGTAGAAAAAACATGGCCTTCTTATCTAGGGAGGAGTGGGTGCCTCTAAAGTTCAGGTCCCCTAGCCTGTTCTTCCATTAGGATTAACTCAGACCACCTGAGCCAGCTTAGTGCTAAGCTACCGAAAGATGACAGGAAATGAGCATTTAGGAACATCCACAACCGTACTTCCTCTCAGTCTGTTGCTGACATTAGCAGCTCAGGGATATCAGGGCAAAGATTTGCTGGTATGGTAGTAAATCTGCTTTGGTAGCAGCCATCATAGCTGTATTCCAGACAAGAAGACAGAAGGTGGAAAAAGAAGATACATTATATATGTGTATGTACATACGTACATATAAATATGTGTGTACACACACACAGGCTTTCCCAGAAACCCCTAGCTCCATTTTTGTTTATATCTCATTGGCCATAACTCTGTAACAAAGTAATTAGCTGCAGAGGAATCTAGGAATGCAGCTTGGTAGCTTTTGTGTCTATATGGTAGATGACAGCAAAGGAAAAGGATAGTTAGAATGGGTGTTGAGAGAATTAACTCTGTGGTATCTATCAGTCATTTATCATTGGCCCAATGTAGAATAGGGTGATTGCTAGTGTGTGATTTTGTAAAAGATAACACAGCCTGCTTCACTCTCTTCATTTATGGAATATGGAGATAGTTTATCCAAAGTGTTTTGTATAGCTTCTGAGAAATTGAATGAAAACACTCACTAAACATTAGTTATTACCATACAGTTTTGCTCTGTAGTTATTTTTTTTCTGAATTCTGCATATTGCCTTGCACCTTTTAAAGCTATCTCACCACTGATAGTAGGGTCTTCTATATGCGTAAATATGAGATAGTGATTCATTCATTCACAAAACCTTAGAAAAACAACATCTCTAAAAGTTGACTCTTTAAAATTATAGGGCCCATTAAGTGCGGAAATAATTCAAAGTAAATATCTTGTGCCAACATATATTTTCTGTGGCCCTCAAACTCAGTTAGTTAGATCATGGCTAATGAGGTCTAGGTCACGAGTTCATTTGCCACAAAGTCCAATTAGCTTTGATCCAGTCTGTGTGCGCCCAGATTATATCCTCAACTCCAGCTAATTATGTCACAAACGTGCACCCTTGGTCAGGATAAAGAAGATGCATCCTTAAAACCTTTCATTACAATTTCAGTTTTGGTGCTTCTGACTAAAGATTCTATAGCATCATTTTCATTTTTACTAAAGAAACATTGTGTTGCCATGAATTACACTCAACATTTTAGTAGCTAGAGGACTATGAACATATTTTTAAAATATAACAAGAAAATTTTTCAGCTTAAGCTATTTCAATCTTTCTGTAATTTTGCAGTGCTGACATTTAACTATGTACAGTTTTTGTCTCTAAAGTTCATTTTAGAGTCTTTCTACTCTTTATATTTGATGCACTTCCATGTGTGTTAGAAGAGTAGTCCATATTCATTTTCACCACAGTGAATTAATAGCCAGCTAGTGTTTGATCCCTGACTCAGATCATATTGAGAGTCCCACTTCTGTGTGATAACAAATGCTTTTTGCTAGTTGTTCTCCCAGAAGATCGGGATGCTGATCTTTATCATGAACTTTCATGCATCCAGTACATGGCCCTGCAGCCTGTGCATGGTTAGTAAATCCTGGTTCGCCGTTGCTCCTGTCACCAGCAGCCTTGCCAAGTAGCCATAATGCACAGGGTTTGACTCAAGAGGTGATGGTAGCCCTCACAGATATGTGTCATCGCTTATAAAAATGTGTAATCCTTATAATTTGGTGATACTAACGTGTTTACTTTTTTTCTCTGTGACTATGGACAATTACTGGTAGCATAACAGGATTAATTAATGGGAGGCAGTGAGTGAACATTTCAGTTGAAACTGCTTTTCTGTACTGAGTGTGGAGTAGAATAGCTTTTTACTCAAGGGAGAAGGTAATCTAATTCACTCTTGTTCCTATTTATCATTACTTCTGTAGGAACACACATTTATGTATTTCCTGGCAATAGTTTTCCCAAGAATATTTTTTACTGGGCTGGTTCATAGTCTTGTCCATTGCTATAGATTCTTACAATTTATGGTATCTAATAATTTAGTCTACTGTAATGAAACTAGCTGGGAAACATTGCATACCATGTAGATAGAGTCCCATTCAGTTGAAATTTCTTGATGTAACTGAGAAATCAGTTTTTTTAAATGATGAATTTTTTTCTTTCCCATCTCTGTTTTTTGAATCTCACTTCCCCCACTTACTCCATCATGTTAGTCAAAGTGGAAATAAAGACATCATACTATATCTTGTCCAAATTAAGAAATATCTTTTGAAAACACTTTTAATTTTCTCATATCAACCACTCTTTGAAGATTATCCCCTGGTTAGAGATGATCAGTGTTTTAAAATGTTAAGATTTTCATTGTGTGGATTTCTATTGCAATAAGACTTGACCGATAGGAAGCATTCTCATAATCTTTAAATTATAGATTTATCAAACACAATAGGTAATTTATCAGATGTGTTTCATAAAATGTTAGTTCTCTAAAAAAGTTCTGTGATGACGCAAGCAGAAAAACACTACATGAACTTCTCTTGAGGACTCTAATTTTCTGTTCGTTTTTTAAAGATTCTGAGAAATCCCCTAGGAAAGAAATGTGGTGTTTTAAAAACTGATCACAGAACTCTCATCTGAATCATATCTAATAACATGGCATTGTATACTTTAGGAGGTGGTACATTAATGATATATTGACAATTAGTAGATTTATTCAAAAAGAAAATTATATAGTTAGGGTATTTTCTGAAGCCATCCAGTTATCCTTTCCATATACTTTTTTTTCATATTTTATTTTATTTTTTAACTTCACAATATTGTATTGGTTTTTCCATATATCAGCATGAATCTGCCACAGGTATACACGTGTTCCCCATCCTGAACCCTCCTCCCTCCTTGTGCCATCCCTCTGGGTGGTCCCAGTGCACCAGCCCAAGCATCCAGTATCATGCATCGAACCTGGACTGGTGACTCGTTTCATATATGATATTATACATGTTTCAATGCCATTCTCCCAAATCATCCCACCCTCTCCCTTTCCCACAGAGTCCAAAAGACTGTTCTATACATCAGTGTCTCTTTTGCTGTCTTGTATACAGAGTTATTGTTACCATCTTTCTAAATTCCATATATATGCGTTAGTATACTGTATTGGTGTTTTTCTTTCTGGCTTATGTATTCAAAAAGAAAATAATATAGTTAGGGTATTTTCTGAAGCCATCCAGTTATCCTTTCCATATACTTTTTAATTGATTAATTGTTGTTTAGTCACTGTGATGTCTTACTCTTTGTGACCCCATAGACTGCAGCACACCAGGCTCCCCTATCTTCCACTATCTCTCAGAGTTTGAGTCGCTGATGCTGTCTAACCATCTCTTCCTCGGCCCCCTTCTCCTTTTGCCCTCATTCTTCCCCAGAATCAGGGTGTTTTCCAAGGAGCTGGCTCTTTGCATCAGGTGGCCAAAGTATTGGAGCTTCAGCATCAGTCCCTCCAATGAATATTCAGGGTTGATTTCCTTTAGAATTGACAGGTTTGATTTCTTTGCTATCCAAGGAATTCTCAAAATTCTTCTCTAGCACCACAATACAAAAGCATCAATTCTTCATGCTCAGCCTTCTTTATGGTCTAACTCTCACATCTGTACATGACTACTGGAGAAACCATAGCTTTGACTATATGGACCTTTGTTGGCAAAGTGATGTGTTTGCTTTTTAATACACTGTCTAGGTTTGTCATAGCTTTCCTTCCAAGTAACAAGTGCCTATTAATTCCATGGCTGCAGTCACCATCCACAGTGATTTTGGAGCCCAAGAAAATAAAACCTGTCACTGTTTACACATTTTCCCCATCTTTTTGCCATGAAGTAGTTGGCCTGGATGCCATGATCTTTGTTTTTTGAATGTTGAATTTTAAGCCAGCTTTTTCACTCTTCTCTTTCACCTTCATCAAGAGGCTCTTTAGTTCCTCTTCACCTTCTGCCATTAGGGTGGTATGATCTACATATCTGAGGTTATTGTTATTTCTCTCAGAAATCTTGATTCTAGCTTGAGCTTCATCCAGCCCAGCATTTCACATGATGTACTGTGCATATAAGTTAAATAAGCAAGGTGACACTATACAGCCTTGTCATACTCCTTTCCCAATTTTGAACCAGTCAGTTGTCCCATTTCCAGTTCTAATTGTTGCTTCTTGATTAATAAAGAACCTTAAAAAGGATACTCTTCAAGTTCATATTTTCTCTTTCAGTGAAATAGTCTCAGGATTTTCAGGTAAAATTATGCATTCTTATTATCATTTAAATGTTCTCTGCTTAGAAGAAATGGTTGTATGGTGTTTCTATGATTGAGATGAAGAGGCTGCTTTCTTTATGCTGTCTTCTGCCTTCGGTATGACTTGGAGCATTCAAGAATAATCTGTTTCAAAACTCAAAAATATTGTTTCATGCTAGCCAACCAGAGATTATGTACCACATGAATGCAATTTGTTGATTCCAAATAATGTAGCTACTTCCATGTAGGGCTTTGGTGACTTTCACAAAAACTTCACAACGTAAAACTATTTAAGGCAGAGTTCTTGGTTTCAAGCAGCAGAAACCAAGTCTGGCTTATTTAAGCAAAACAAAAAATTTATTGAAAGATATTTGTGACTCAGAATTTTCAGGAAGTCTGAAGAAACAAGCTGAAAAAAAATAGGTACAAGTATTGTTAAACAGTAGCTAGACCAAAGGAAAAACTGCACGCCAGGAGTTGTCCAGTCAGAACACCACACGACCACAACCCTCTCAAACGCTGCTGGCCACTGCTGCCACTGGATTCCAATCAGAACTGTGCAACCTGTGTGACTGATTTAATGAAGATTCCATGAAATCATGTACCTCTGTCCTTAACAACACTTCTCCCCATTCTCATATTCTCCTAGCTCCCAAACTTTTTGAAAATATTTAAAACTTATTCATTCTGACTGCCTTTAGTTATTTCTTCAGTCTGTCCAATCAGACATATACTGCTATCACTATATGGAAACACCTTGCAATAAGATCACCTCCTATTATTATATCTAATGAACATGTTTCAGAATCATATGTTTTGACTATAGCAGTGTGCTCTGATTGCCACTCCCTTTTCTCATGGTCTCCTGTTACCTCTCTGACCTCAGGCCTTTCTTTAGGTTGTTTCTCTGCCTGGAACATTCCGTTACCTCCTTGAACTCCTATCCCAGCTTAAAATAACATCCAGACTTCATTCCACGGTCCATCATGATGTCTTTCAAGCTTTTTAAAAAACCATCTCCAGTGAGAAAACTAGATGTGCAATTTTTTACTCAGCTAAATATACATAGGCACACACACATGCTGTATATGCATATGACAGGAAAAAAAGCTTCTCAAAATAATTCTTATCCTCCTAGGTATAATATGTTCTAATGTTGTTTAGTCTCTTTTAATGCTAGTGTGACCCATTAAATTGTGGATCATGACCCACGAAAAAATTTGTTTACTTACATGTTTAGTTTTCACCTACTTTTTAAACCTCATTTTTTCTCTAGTGTCCTCATTCATTTTAAACAACCACTCTAGACTTCTAGTTTATTCCTAAATACCGGGATCTTCCCTGTGTCATGGCTTTTGTACATGCTACACTATCTTCTTGATATATCTTTCTTCCTGTTTTTCATAAAACTAACTTCTTTTCATCCTCTAGTTTCAACCTAAATATCTCTTCTTGGAAAGTAACAGCACTTGATTACTTGATCTAATATGTGCCCTTCCATTTATTATACTTTACTATGCTATTTTTCTCTTCTATAGGTTTAGCAAACTATCTAATGATCTTATTCCCTTTTTTATTTTGGACCACCTACTTCTTATGTAACCTTTATATGAGTAGAGGTCATGTTCCTTTTTTCCCAGGTGCCGTAAATATTTCTTAAAAGAATATGTACAGAGTAACCTGAAAGCAATAAAAACATTGTACCAATGTAAGATATTATAATGATCATCACTACTACATTTTACCTTCATATTGAATTTTATGGTATGAAATTTGTAAGGTATTTTATAACCTTAATTTGCAATTTTTCATACCATTGCTTTATTTTGTAGTTGACTAGCTTATTGGTGAGAGGATATTCAAAACCTAGGTAAAACACAAAATGCATAATTTAGAGATATTATATATCTGGACTTATGGATAAGACACCTGAAGATAAAACAGAAAAATTGGTTATAACTAAAATAAATGGACATAATTATTGTAGTGAATAAGCAAGGAGTAAATAATTAGGGTCATGCTTAGCCAAGG